>NW_025726301.1:82500-87500 GCF_021461395.2 Schistocerca americana | reverse complement strand
TCCATCTCTGGTCGGGACTCTGTTTGCATGTATTAGCTCTAGAATTACCACAGTTATCCAAGTAACGTGGGTACGATCTAAGGAACCATAACTGATTTAATGAGCCATTCGCGGTTTCACCTTAATGCGGCTTGTACTGAGACATGCATGGCTTAATCTTTGAGACAAGCATATGACTACTGGCAGGATCAACCAGGGAGCTGCGTCAACTAGAGCTGAGCAGCCGGCCGCCCGGGAGTGTGTCCCGGGGGCCCGCGCGAACACGCAAGCGTCCGCTCAATTATTCTGCAAACAGGAGGAGGCTGAGCTCCCCTGCACAATACACCTCGAAACCCTCTCAGGTCCCGGCGGCGCGCAGCGCCGTCCTAAGTACTTGGTCGGGTTCGAGAGAGGCGCAATCGCCCGGAGTTTGGCGAGTAGACGCTTTAGGTGCGACCACCCGTGCTCCCAACTGAGCTTGCCGCTGCCGACAGAGGCCCGGGAGCGTGCTGTCGTGGCATTGCCGGCGGGAGACAACACGCGCCACCTACGGTGGCCGGCAGCTCCAACGCCAGCGCCACAGAAGGACAAAAGCCCCACTTGGGTGCCGAAGCGAACTCTCCCAGCACAGCGCACGCGCCAACACGTCCGCACAGCTGCGATACAAACCACCTGCGAGAACCGCAGAGGCGACCGAGCAGCAGACGGCGTCGCGGCGCCGAGCGCCGGGCGGCGGCGCATCCTCAGCGCACACAGTCCTCAATCGGACCAGCACACTGCAGATGTCCACCGCGCTTCGCACCGGGCCCGCGAGGACCTACTTTGGCCGCACGGCGCCGCGTGCAGGGTGCGCCGGCGCGCAGCTGCGCCGCCTGCCGCCTCCGTCGGCCGGCGCGCCTGCCACTGGCCGCCCCCACCAGCCGGCTGTAGCGCGTGCGCCCACGCACCGCGCGGCCAGCACGCCGGGAGGCCCCCCCTCACCGGCCGGGGACGGTCCCACCCAGCCACCGCCGCGTATCGCTTCACACCCACATGCCATTCACGTTCGTGGGCATGGTGGGTATCGCTGAAACAACCGGTTGGTAGCTCAACCGATCGTCGCCATCACTGATTCACCTCTAGCGAGAACAACCGCACCACAACCGTTTACCAGTTGTTCATTTGCGTAACGTCACCAGCAAACGTAGACGTCCATCGCCATTTGCAAATTCAACGATTGTTGCATGCCTGTGTCAGGTGTCACGACACACTATGTCTGCCCACATACACGCAACAACATGTGCACGCTTCGCGAACACGTGGAAGGTGGCCCCCGTACGTATGCGATGTCCATTGCGCGAACGACTGTCAACCGGCCTCTGTCGCATGTCGCAGATGTGGAACGCAGTGCACCATGCTATCACGGTGTGTGAGAAGAGACGACTACGTCTGACAACACGCGCCACTACATCAACAGACGGCTCATGCTGATCGCCATCCACGGCATACCATACTGCAATCCAGCTCTTATAGGGAGACGACACGTAGCTGAGTGCACAATATTTGGACCGTATGGTTCGCCGTTGTTGGCGCAGTCGTGGTACGGTCACACATGTACCACGATGTATCATTCAGTACATGAGGACCAATGTGCAGTACAGTGTGTGATTTGGACGTACAACATCAGCGGACAGTTGACACACGCCGTACCACAACGTAGGCTGTGCTTCGCCATGCAAATGCCAATGAACAACTGCGAAGGGCATTGAGCATGTACGTCCTGCTGCCATCCGCATTACAGTGTATAGCTGCAAGGTGTTTAACATGAAGCGATACTCTGGGGACCAGGCAGTGCGAGTAGCAAACTATATTGCGGGGGTTGCAGTTAGGCAACACCACACTAATTTAACGCGTCGTATGACAATTACAGAGCAGGTTAAGGCCCAACGTGTGTTGGGTTAAGGCCCAACGTGTGTTGGGTTAAGGCCCAACGTGTGTTGGGTTAAGGCCCAACGTGTGTTGGGTTAAGGCCCAACGTGTGTTGGGTTAAGGCCCAACGTGTGTTGGGTTAAGGCCCAACGTGTGTTGGGTTAAGGCCCAACGTGTGTTGGGTTAAGGCCCAACGTGTGTTGGGTTAAGGCCCAACGTGTGTTGGGTTAAGGCCCAACGTGTGTTGGGTTAAGGCCCAACGTGTGTTGGGTTAAGGCCCAACGTGTGTTGGGTTAAGGCCCAACGTGTGTTGGGTTAAGGCCCAACGTGTGTTGGGTTAAGGCCCAACGTGTGTTGGGTTAAGGCCCAACGTGTGTTGGGTTAAGGCCCAACGTGTGTTGGGTTAAGGCCCAACGTGTGTTGGGTTAAGGCCCAACGTGTGTTGGGTTAAGGCCCAACGTGTGTTGGGTTAAGGCCCAACGTGTGTTGGGTTAAGGCGCAACGTGTGTTGGGTTAAGGCGCAACGTGGGTTACGTTAAGGCGCAACGTGGGTTACGTTAAGGCGCAACGTGGGTTACGTTAAGGCGCAACGTGGGTTACGTTAAGGCGCAACGTGGGTTACGTTAAGGCGCAACGTGGGTTACGTTAAGGCGCAACGTGGGTTACGTTAAGGCGCAACGTGGGTTACGTTAAGGCCCAATATAGGTTAGGTTAAGGCCCAATATAGGTTAGGTTAAGGCCCAATATAGGTTAGGTTAAGGCCCAATATAGGTTAGGTTAAGGCCCAATATAGGTTAGGTTAAGGTACAATATAGGTTAGGTTAAGGTACAATATAGGTTAGGTTAAGGTACAATATAGGTTAGGTTAAGGTACAATATGGGTTAGGTTAAGGTACAATATGGGTTAGGTTAAGGCGCAATATGGGTTAGGTTAAGGCGCAATATGGGTTAGGTTAAGGCGCAATATGGGTTAGGTTAAGGCGCAATATGGGTTAGGTTAAGGCGCAATATGGGTTAGGTTAAGGCGCAATATGGGTTAGGTTAAGGCGCAATATGGGTTAGGTTAAGGCGCAATATGGGTTAGGTTAAGGCGCAATATGGGTTAGGTTAAGGTACAATATAGGTTAGGTTAAGGTACAATATAGGTTAGGTTAAGGTACAATATAGGTTAGGTTAAGGTACAATATGGGTTAGGTTAAGGTACAATATAGGTTAGGTTAAGGCACAATATGGGTTAGGTTAAGGCGCAATATGGGTTAGGGTAAGGCGCAATATGGGTTAGGTTAAGGCGCAATATGGGTTAGGTTAAGGCGCAACGTGGGTTACGTTAAGGCGCAACGTGGGTTACGTTAAGGCGCAACGTGGGTTACGTTAAGGCGCAACGTGGGTTACGTTAAGGCGCAACGTGGGTTACGTTAAGGCGCAACGTGGGTTACGTTAAGGCCCAATATAGGTTAGGTTAAGGCCCAATATAGGTTAGGTTAAGGCCCAATATAGGTTAGGTTAAGGCCCAATATAGGTTAGGTTAAGGCCCAATATAGGTTAGGTTAAGGTACAATATAGGTTAGGTTAAGGTACAATATAGGTTAGGTTAAGGTACAATATGGGTTAGGTTAAGGCGCAATATGGGTTAGGTTAAGGCGCAATATGGGTTAGGTTAAGGCGCAATATGGGTTAGGTTAAGGCGCAACGTGGGTTACGTTAAGGCGCAACGTGGGTTACGTTAAGGCGCAACGTGGGTTACGTTAAGGCGCAACGTGGGTTACGTTAAGGCGCAACGTGGGTTACGTTAAGGCCCAATATAGGTTAGGTTAAGGCCCAATATAGGTTAGGTTAAGGCCCAATATAGGTTAGGTTAAGGCCCAATATAGGTTAGGTTAAGGTACAATATGGGTTAGGTTAAGGTACAATATGGGTTAGGTTAAGGTACAATATAGGTTAGGTTAAGGCGCAACGTGGGTTACGTTAAGGCCCAATATAGGTTAGGTTAAGGCCCAATATAGGTTAGGTTAAGGCCCAATATAGGTTAGGTTAAGGCCCAATATAGGTTAGGTTAAGGCCCAATATAGGTTAGGTTAAGGTACAATATAGGTTAGGTTAAGGTACAATATAGGTTAGGTTAAGGTACAATATGGGTTAGGTTAAGGTACAATATGGGTTAGGTTAAGGTACAATATAGGTTAGGTTAAGGCACAATATGGGTTAGGTTAAGGCGCAATATGGGTTAGGTTAAGGCGCAATATGGGTTAGGTTAAGGCGCAATATGGGTTAGGTTAAGGCGCAATATGGGTTAGGTTAAGGCACAATACGGGTTAGGTTAAGGCACAATACGGGTTAGGTTAAGGCACAATACGGGTTAGGTTAAGGCACACATTGTTGTAAGGAAAGGTGTTTTCGGGGGGGGGGGGGGGCTGGTTTGTTGATTGTGATTATCGTAAGTAAATGACTGCGGCATCATCTGATTTGCCACGTCAGGGTGCACCTTTGGCTCATAACAGGCGGCGCTCTGATTCCATGCTTGTGGCAGACCTGTGTCTTTCATTCGTGCCATTGTTTGTGTGGTGTGACAGGAGGCAGTATTGTGATGTTGGGTGCACCCCTGTGTAGGACATGTGTGGGTGTTGGTGGCTTAGCTGAGCAATGGTGGTTGTCGGAAGGGTGGGATATTCTGTTTTCCGAGTGGACCTCCCGGTCTGGTTATGATAGTGTGGATTGTCTAATGTGGCAGAGAGGATGCACTGGGTGTTGTTCCATGCTGGTGCTTAGATATTGTCTGTGTGCCTGTTACAGGCAGAGAGTAGTGCGTGATAAGAGTGTCTGGCTGACGTGTGATTGTGAGCAGAGTCTTTCAGCATGTATACGGACAGTTGTATACATTATCTGTATTCTGATGGCTCTATCTATTACTAATCAGCGCCGTGTATACGTTTAATCCGGTTCCAGTCGAAACTATTGTATCTCTGTACATTAGTGACACGGCGAGCCCGCTATGTAGTTACTCGTCTCGGCAGCTTCCACCGGTGTATGGCAAATGATTATAAGGAATCAGTCTAGTCGTCAATACCGATAGTGTGACGTCACATGTCTGGGGTGGGGGACGCTGCGCCCTTCCG
>NW_025726301.1:70000-75000 GCF_021461395.2 Schistocerca americana | reverse complement strand
TTATTCCATGCACACAGTATTCAGGCGGGCTTGCCTGCTTTAAGCACTCTAATTTGTTCAAAGTAAACGTGCCGGCCCACCGAGACACTCACTCAAGAGCACCCTGGTAGGATTGCAACGGGGTCCGCCTCGGGACGCACGAGCACGCACGAGGCGCGTCGCACGCCTTCAGCTCGCCCCACCGGCAGGACGTCCCACGATACATGCCAGTTAAACACCGACGGGCGGTGAACCAACAGCGTGGGACACAAATCCAACTACGAGCTTTTTAACCGCAACAACTTTAATATACGCTATTGGAGCTGGAATTACCGCGGCTGCTGGCACCAGACTTGCCCTCCAATAGATACTCGTTAAAGGATTTAAAGTGTACTCATTCCGATTACGGGGCCTCGGATGAGTCCCGTATCGTTATTTTTCGTCACTACCTCCCCGTGCCGGGAGTGGGTAATTTGCGCGCCTGCTGCCTTCCTTGGATGTGGTAGCCGTTTCTCAGGCTCCCTCTCCGGAATCGAACCCTGATTCCCCGTTACCCGTTACAACCATGGTAGGCGCAGAACCTACCATCGACAGTTGATAAGGCAGACATTTGAAAGATGCGTCGCCGGTACGAGGACCGTGCGATCAGCCCAAAGTTATTCAGAGTCACCAAGGCAAACGGACCGGACGAGCCGACCGATTGGTTTTGATCTAATAAAAGCGTCCCTTCCATCTCTGGTCGGGACTCTGTTTGCATGTATTAGCTCTAGAATTACCACAGTTATCCAAGTAACGTGGGTACGATCTAAGGAACCATAACTGATTTAATGAGCCATTCGCGGTTTCACCTTAATGCGGCTTGTACTGAGACATGCATGGCTTAATCTTTGAGACAAGCATATGACTACTGGCAGGATCAACCAGGGAGCTGCGTCAACTAGAGCTGAGCAGCCGGCCGCCCGGGAGTGTGTCCCGGGGGCCCGCGCGAACACGCAAGCGTCCGCTCAATTATTCTGCAAACAGGAGGAGGCTGAGCTCCCCTGCACAATACACCTCGAAACCCTCTCAGGTCCCGGCGGCGCGCAGCGCCGTCCTAAGTACTTGGTCGGGTTCGAGAGAGGCGCAATCGCCCGGAGTTTGGCGAGTAGACGCTTTAGGTGCGACCACCCGTGCTCCCAACTGAGCTTGCCGCTGCCGACAGAGGCCCGGGAGCGTGCTGTCGTGGCATTGCCGGCGGGAGACAACACGCGCCACCTACGGTGGCCGGCAGCTCCAACGCCAGCGCCACAGAAGGACAAAAGCCCCACTTGGGTGCCGAAGCGAACTCTCCCAGCACAGCGCACGCGCCAACACGTCCGCACAGCTGCGATACAAACCACCTGCGAGAACCGCAGAGGCGACCGAGCAGCAGACGGCGTCGCGGCGCCGAGCGCCGGGCGGCGGCGCATCCTCAGCGCACACAGTCCTCAATCGGACCAGCACACTGCAGATGTCCACCGCGCTTCGCACCGGGCCCGCGAGGACCTACTTTGGCCGCACGGCGCCGCGTGCAGGGTGCGCCGGCGCGCAGCTGCGCCGCCTGCCGCCTCCGTCGGCCGGCGCGCCTGCCACTGGCCGCCCCCACCAGCCGGCTGTAGCGCGTGCGCCCACGCACCGCGCGGCCAGCACGCCGGGAGGCCCCCCCTCACCGGCCGGGGACGGTCCCACCCAGCCACCGCCGCGTATCGCTTCACACCCACATGCCATTCACGTTCGTGGGCATGGTGGGTATCGCTGAAACAACCGGTTGGTAGCTCAACCGATCGTCGCCATCACTGATTCACCTCTAGCGAGAACAACCGCACCACAACCGTTTACCAGTTGTTCATTTGCGTAACGTCACCAGCAAACGTAGACGTCCATCGCCATTTGCAAATTCAACGATTGTTGCATGCCTGTGTCAGGTGTCACGACACACTATGTCTGCCCACATACACGCAACAACATGTGCACGCTTCGCGAACACGTGGAAGGTGGCCCCCGTACGTATGCGATGTCCATTGCGCGAACGACTGTCAACCGGCCTCTGTCGCATGTCGCAGATGTGGAACGCAGTGCACCATGCTATCACGGTGTGTGAGAAGAGACGACTACGTCTGACAACACGCGCCACTACATCAACAGACGGCTCATGCTGATCGCCATCCACGGCATACCATACTGCAATCCAGCTCTTATAGGGAGACGACACGTAGCTGAGTGCACAATATTTGGACCGTATGGTTCGCCGTTGTTGGCGCAGTCGTGGTACGGTCACACATGTACCACGATGTATCATTCAGTACATGAGGACCAATGTGCAGTACAGTGTGTGATTTGGACGTACAACATCAGCGGACAGTTGACACACGCCGTACCACAACGTAGGCTGTGCTTCGCCATGCAAATGCCAATGAACAACTGCGAAGGGCATTGAGCATGTACGTCCTGCTGCCATCCGCATTACAGTGTATAGCTGCAAGGTGTTTAACATGAAGCGATACTCTGGGGACCAGGCAGTGCGAGTAGCAAACTATATTGCGGGGGTTGCAGTTAGGCAACACCACACTAATTTAACGCGTCGTATGACAATTACAGAGCAGGTTAAGGCCCAACGTGTGTTGGGTTAAGGCCCAACGTGTGTTGGGTTAAGGCCCAACGTGTGTTGGGTTAAGGCCCAACGTGTGTTGGGTTAAGGCCCAACGTGTGTTGGGTTAAGGCCCAACGTGTGTTGGGTTAAGGCCCAACGTGTGTTGGGTTAAGGCCCAACGTGTGTTGGGTTAAGGCCCAACGTGTGTTGGGTTAAGGCCCAACGTGTGTTGGGTTAAGGCCCAACGTGTGTTGGGTTAAGGCCCAACGTGTGTTGGGTTAAGGCCCAACGTGTGTTGGGTTAAGGCCCAACGTGTGTTGGGTTAAGGCCCAACGTGTGTTGGGTTAAGGCCCAACGTGTGTTGGGTTAAGGCCCAACGTGTGTTGGGTTAAGGCCCAACGTGTGTTGGGTTAAGGCCCAACGTGTGTTGGGTTAAGGCCCAACGTGTGTTGGGTTAAGGCGCAACGTGTGTTGGGTTAAGGCGCAACGTGGGTTACGTTAAGGCGCAACGTGGGTTACGTTAAGGCGCAACGTGGGTTACGTTAAGGCGCAACGTGGGTTACGTTAAGGCGCAACGTGGGTTACGTTAAGGCGCAACGTGGGTTACGTTAAGGCGCAACGTGGGTTACGTTAAGGCGCAACGTGGGTTACGTTAAGGCCCAATATAGGTTAGGTTAAGGCCCAATATAGGTTAGGTTAAGGCCCAATATAGGTTAGGTTAAGGCCCAATATAGGTTAGGTTAAGGCCCAATATAGGTTAGGTTAAGGTACAATATAGGTTAGGTTAAGGTACAATATAGGTTAGGTTAAGGTACAATATAGGTTAGGTTAAGGTACAATATGGGTTAGGTTAAGGTACAATATGGGTTAGGTTAAGGCGCAATATGGGTTAGGTTAAGGCGCAATATGGGTTAGGTTAAGGCGCAATATGGGTTAGGTTAAGGCGCAATATGGGTTAGGTTAAGGCGCAATATGGGTTAGGTTAAGGCGCAATATGGGTTAGGTTAAGGCGCAATATGGGTTAGGTTAAGGCGCAATATGGGTTAGGTTAAGGCGCAATATGGGTTAGGTTAAGGTACAATATAGGTTAGGTTAAGGTACAATATAGGTTAGGTTAAGGTACAATATAGGTTAGGTTAAGGTACAATATGGGTTAGGTTAAGGTACAATATAGGTTAGGTTAAGGCACAATATGGGTTAGGTTAAGGCGCAATATGGGTTAGGGTAAGGCGCAATATGGGTTAGGTTAAGGCGCAATATGGGTTAGGTTAAGGCGCAACGTGGGTTACGTTAAGGCGCAACGTGGGTTACGTTAAGGCGCAACGTGGGTTACGTTAAGGCGCAACGTGGGTTACGTTAAGGCGCAACGTGGGTTACGTTAAGGCGCAACGTGGGTTACGTTAAGGCCCAATATAGGTTAGGTTAAGGCCCAATATAGGTTAGGTTAAGGCCCAATATAGGTTAGGTTAAGGCCCAATATAGGTTAGGTTAAGGCCCAATATAGGTTAGGTTAAGGTACAATATAGGTTAGGTTAAGGTACAATATAGGTTAGGTTAAGGTACAATATGGGTTAGGTTAAGGCGCAATATGGGTTAGGTTAAGGCGCAATATGGGTTAGGTTAAGGCGCAATATGGGTTAGGTTAAGGCGCAACGTGGGTTACGTTAAGGCGCAACGTGGGTTACGTTAAGGCGCAACGTGGGTTACGTTAAGGCGCAACGTGGGTTACGTTAAGGCGCAACGTGGGTTACGTTAAGGCCCAATATAGGTTAGGTTAAGGCCCAATATAGGTTAGGTTAAGGCCCAATATAGGTTAGGTTAAGGCCCAATATAGGTTAGGTTAAGGTACAATATGGGTTAGGTTAAGGTACAATATGGGTTAGGTTAAGGTACAATATAGGTTAGGTTAAGGCGCAACGTGGGTTACGTTAAGGCCCAATATAGGTTAGGTTAAGGCCCAATATAGGTTAGGTTAAGGCCCAATATAGGTTAGGTTAAGGCCCAATATAGGTTAGGTTAAGGCCCAATATAGGTTAGGTTAAGGTACAATATAGGTTAGGTTAAGGTACAATATAGGTTAGGTTAAGGTACAATATGGGTTAGGTTAAGGTACAATATGGGTTAGGTTAAGGTACAATATAGGTTAGGTTAAGGCACAATATGGGTTAGGTTAAGGCGCAATATGGGTTAGGTTAAGGCGCAATATGGGTTAGGTTAAGGCGCAATATGGGTTAGGTTAAGGCGCAATATGGGTTAGGTTAAGGCACAATACGGGTTAGGTTAAGGCACAATACGGGTTAGGTTAAGGCACAATACGGGTTAGGTTAAGGCACACATTGTTGTAAGGAAAGGTGTTTTCGGGGGGGGGGGGGGGGCTGGTTTGTTGATTGTGATTATCGTAAGTAAATGACTG
>NW_025726301.1:62500-65000 GCF_021461395.2 Schistocerca americana | reverse complement strand
ACACTTCCGGGCGTTGATCTGCAGCCCCAGGTGGGCGAGGGCTGCGGTAGCTGCGTCGATGAGGGACTGCAAGCCCCTCGGGGTCGCTGCAAACAGCAAGACGTCATCTGCAAAGGCCGCAGCGTTGACTCTGCGACCGAGGATCCGAGCTCCGATGTGGGAGGGCAGTTGGCCTAAAACGTAGTCCACCGCAAAGTTGAACAGGAGGGGGGAGAGGGGATCGCCCTGGCGAACGCCCCGTGCTGGCTGCACAGACACGCCCACGCCGGCGCCGTCCGCTATCACTGTCGTGCTGCCCTCGTAGCACCGCTCGACATACTCGACAAAGCAATCCGGCAGGCCATGCGCCTTCAGCACGGGGCGAAGGGCAGCATGATCTACCGAATCGAATGCCTTAGATACGTCGATCGATGCCACAAAGACAGAGCGGCAGGAGCGAACTGCGTCGGTGAGAGCAGTGTCCAAGATGAAGGTATTTTCCAACATCCCATCCCGAGGGATGAATGCCCGCTGACGTTCGTCCACAGCACAAGCGCGCATCAGGCGTGACGCGAGAACCTTGTGAAAGGTCCGCGCCAACACCGAGCAGACCGTAATGGGGCGAAAGTCAGCGGGGGATGTTGGTGCAGCCGTTTTCGGGAGAAGGGACGTCCGCGCGCGAAGCAGGCGTTCCGGAAGGGCGCGGGCCAGAAGGAAGAGATTCATCACTTTCACCAGGACTTCGTGCGGCAGACGCCGCAACTCCGCTGGGGTAAGGCCGTCCGGCCCGGCTGCTGATCCCCTGGGCGGCAACGCGGCGGCGACCTCCTCATGTGTGACCGGCCCCCATATGCACTCGAGAGCGACAGGCTCTGAGTGCGGGAGGAGGCGGTCACGAATGAAGCCCGCGGTGGAGATGGGCTTCTTGGTGAAGAGGTCCGCCCAGAAGTCCAGCAGACCAGGGATGGCAGGTGGCGGCTGGAGCAGGGTGCCATCCAAGAGGCCGCGCACGCAACGCGCACGCGACCGTCGGAAGGCATCCTGCGTTCTCGCGTACTCCCAGCGGCGCCGCTTGCGCTTCTGCGTCGGCGGCGCGGCAGGCGGCCGCTTCGATGGTTGGCGCGGCCGCTGTGTCCTGGTGATCGATCTCTCCCCTCTGGACCCGACCGACGCAAGGGCATCCGGGAGCATGCCCAGGATGACATCGGGCGGCGTGCCCCGCCCCAGACCGATGACACGATCCAGGGCAGAGAAACGCTGGGCGGAAGCGGGTAGCCCCGCCAGATGCTCCCAGATGGCGGCGTCAGTCGGCCCCTCCGGCGGCGGCCCGGTGGTGTCGGCCGCGAAGTCCTCGGCTGCGTCGACGGGCGGCGCAGCGGCCTCGCCCGCGTCAGGCAGCGGGCTCGCCGCTCCCCGGCGGGACGCCGGCTCTTCCCCCCGACCGATCTCAAGCGCCTCCATGAATTGGCGGACAAGCTGCTTGTGGGCAGCTTGCCGCCGTCGGCACTTGATTGCCTCAAGCGTTCGGTCGGGGAACATCCTGATGAGCTCTTGATTTACAAAGAAGAACCGGGCGTCCCTCTCGAGGAACAGTTCGGCCTCTGCCTTGGCGAGCGACAGGACTTCTTCCTCCGTCCACCTCGCGCGATGCCTCTCCGTGACGATCTCCGCGTTGGCGGCCGCAAGATGTTGGCGGCGGCGATGGACCCCGAGACCGTTCTTGGTTGTAAAGCTGCGGTGGCACTCACTACAGGTATACATAGCTGCAAAAGTTACAAGATTTTCGGCACGGCCGGTTGGCCGGCTAGGTGCTGGGGGAGTTGGGGTGGCACCTTCAGCGGAAGGGCCACCACTTATTCTCTGCTTACTGCCCCCAACTAAAAAAGGGATAGTGCGAGGGGGGGCTGGTAACCCCCCCAAGCCCCTGGTGCGGTCTTCCACTCTGCGAAATCAGCGGGCCCACGAGAAGGGGAGAAGACCGCAGGAGAGGAGAGGCTAAGAGGGCTAGGCCCATGTATTGCGCATCACTCTCCCTGTAACTATAACCCAAGGAAGGCACCTCGCAGCAGCAGCACGACTACATCAAGACCGCACTTCGAGAAGCCAAGTCCGGATGCAGCCACACCGCCGCCACTTGGCCACCTTAAGAGAGTCATAGTTACTCCCGCCGTTTACCCGCGCTTGCTTGAATTTCTTCACGTTGACATTCAGAGCACTGGGCAGAAATCACATTGCGTCAACACCCGCTAGGGCCATCGCAATGCTTTGTTTTAATTAGACAGTCGGATTCCCCCAGTCCGTGCCAGTTCTGAGTTGATCGTTGAATGGCGGCCGAAGAGAATCCGCGCACCCGCGCGCCCCCGGAGGAGCACGCTAAGGCGGACGCGGCCTCGCAGCAAGGAAGATCCGTGGGAGGCCAAGGCACGGGACCGAGCTCGGATCCTGCACGCAGGTTGAAGCACCGGGGCGCGAACGCCGCGCAGGCGCGCGCATCCTGCACCGCCGGCCAGCACGAGGCCAA
>NW_025726301.1:52500-57500 GCF_021461395.2 Schistocerca americana | reverse complement strand
AACTGATTTAATGAGCCATTCGCGGTTTCACCTTAATGCGGCTTGTACTGAGACATGCATGGCTTAATCTTTGAGACAAGCATATGACTACTGGCAGGATCAACCAGGGAGCTGCGTCAACTAGAGCTGAGCAGCCGGCCGCCCGGGAGTGTGTCCCGGGGGCCCGCGCGAACACGCAAGCGTCCGCTCAATTATTCTGCAAACAGGAGGAGGCTGAGCTCCCCTGCACAATACACCTCGAAACCCTCTCAGGTCCCGGCGGCGCGCAGCGCCGTCCTAAGTACTTGGTCGGGTTCGAGAGAGGCGCAATCGCCCGGAGTTTGGCGAGTAGACGCTTTAGGTGCGACCACCCGTGCTCCCAACTGAGCTTGCCGCTGCCGACAGAGGCCCGGGAGCGTGCTGTCGTGGCATTGCCGGCGGGAGACAACACGCGCCACCTACGGTGGCCGGCAGCTCCAACGCCAGCGCCACAGAAGGACAAAAGCCCCACTTGGGTGCCGAAGCGAACTCTCCCAGCACAGCGCACGCGCCAACACGTCCGCACAGCTGCGATACAAACCACCTGCGAGAACCGCAGAGGCGACCGAGCAGCAGACGGCGTCGCGGCGCCGAGCGCCGGGCGGCGGCGCATCCTCAGCGCACACAGTCCTCAATCGGACCAGCACACTGCAGATGTCCACCGCGCTTCGCACCGGGCCCGCGAGGACCTACTTTGGCCGCACGGCGCCGCGTGCAGGGTGCGCCGGCGCGCAGCTGCGCCGCCTGCCGCCTCCGTCGGCCGGCGCGCCTGCCACTGGCCGCCCCCACCAGCCGGCTGTAGCGCGTGCGCCCACGCACCGCGCGGCCAGCACGCCGGGAGGCCCCCCCTCACCGGCCGGGGACGGTCCCACCCAGCCACCGCCGCGTATCGCTTCACACCCACATGCCATTCACGTTCGTGGGCATGGTGGGTATCGCTGAAACAACCGGTTGGTAGCTCAACCGATCGTCGCCATCACTGATTCACCTCTAGCGAGAACAACCGCACCACAACCGTTTACCAGTTGTTCATTTGCGTAACGTCACCAGCAAACGTAGACGTCCATCGCCATTTGCAAATTCAACGATTGTTGCATGCCTGTGTCAGGTGTCACGACACACTATGTCTGCCCACATACACGCAACAACATGTGCACGCTTCGCGAACACGTGGAAGGTGGCCCCCGTACGTATGCGATGTCCATTGCGCGAACGACTGTCAACCGGCCTCTGTCGCATGTCGCAGATGTGGAACGCAGTGCACCATGCTATCACGGTGTGTGAGAAGAGACGACTACGTCTGACAACACGCGCCACTACATCAACAGACGGCTCATGCTGATCGCCATCCACGGCATACCATACTGCAATCCAGCTCTTATAGGGAGACGACACGTAGCTGAGTGCACAATATTTGGACCGTATGGTTCGCCGTTGTTGGCGCAGTCGTGGTACGGTCACACATGTACCACGATGTATCATTCAGTACATGAGGACCAATGTGCAGTACAGTGTGTGATTTGGACGTACAACATCAGCGGACAGTTGACACACGCCGTACCACAACGTAGGCTGTGCTTCGCCATGCAAATGCCAATGAACAACTGCGAAGGGCATTGAGCATGTACGTCCTGCTGCCATCCGCATTACAGTGTATAGCTGCAAGGTGTTTAACATGAAGCGATACTCTGGGGACCAGGCAGTGCGAGTAGCAAACTATATTGCGGGGGTTGCAGTTAGGCAACACCACACTAATTTAACGCGTCGTATGACAATTACAGAGCAGGTTAAGGCCCAACGTGTGTTGGGTTAAGGCCCAACGTGTGTTGGGTTAAGGCCCAACGTGTGTTGGGTTAAGGCCCAACGTGTGTTGGGTTAAGGCCCAACGTGTGTTGGGTTAAGGCCCAACGTGTGTTGGGTTAAGGCCCAACGTGTGTTGGGTTAAGGCCCAACGTGTGTTGGGTTAAGGCCCAACGTGTGTTGGGTTAAGGCCCAACGTGTGTTGGGTTAAGGCCCAACGTGTGTTGGGTTAAGGCCCAACGTGTGTTGGGTTAAGGCCCAACGTGTGTTGGGTTAAGGCCCAACGTGTGTTGGGTTAAGGCCCAACGTGTGTTGGGTTAAGGCCCAACGTGTGTTGGGTTAAGGCCCAACGTGTGTTGGGTTAAGGCCCAACGTGTGTTGGGTTAAGGCCCAACGTGTGTTGGGTTAAGGCCCAACGTGTGTTGGGTTAAGGCCCAACGTGTGTTGGGTTAAGGCCCAACGTGTGTTGGGTTAAGGCGCAACGTGGGTTACGTTAAGGCGCAACGTGGGTTACGTTAAGGCGCAACGTGGGTTACGTTAAGGCGCAACGTGGGTTACGTTAAGGCGCAACGTGGGTTACGTTAAGGCGCAACGTGGGTTACGTTAAGGCGCAACGTGGGTTACGTTAAGGCGCAACGTGGGTTACGTTAAGGCCCAATATAGGTTAGGTTAAGGCCCAATATAGGTTAGGTTAAGGCCCAATATAGGTTAGGTTAAGGCCCAATATAGGTTAGGTTAAGGCCCAATATAGGTTAGGTTAAGGTACAATATAGGTTAGGTTAAGGTACAATATAGGTTAGGTTAAGGTACAATATAGGTTAGGTTAAGGTACAATATGGGTTAGGTTAAGGTACAATATGGGTTAGGTTAAGGCGCAATATGGGTTAGGTTAAGGCGCAATATGGGTTAGGTTAAGGCGCAATATGGGTTAGGTTAAGGCGCAATATGGGTTAGGTTAAGGCGCAATATGGGTTAGGTTAAGGCGCAATATGGGTTAGGTTAAGGCGCAATATGGGTTAGGTTAAGGCGCAATATGGGTTAGGTTAAGGTACAATATAGGTTAGGTTAAGGTACAATATAGGTTAGGTTAAGGTACAATATAGGTTAGGTTAAGGTACAATATGGGTTAGGTTAAGGTACAATATAGGTTAGGTTAAGGCACAATATGGGTTAGGTTAAGGCGCAATATGGGTTAGGGTAAGGCGCAATATGGGTTAGGTTAAGGCGCAATATGGGTTAGGTTAAGGCGCAACGTGGGTTACGTTAAGGCGCAACGTGGGTTACGTTAAGGCGCAACGTGGGTTACGTTAAGGCGCAACGTGGGTTACGTTAAGGCGCAACGTGGGTTACGTTAAGGCGCAACGTGGGTTACGTTAAGGCCCAATATAGGTTAGGTTAAGGCCCAATATAGGTTAGGTTAAGGCCCAATATAGGTTAGGTTAAGGCCCAATATAGGTTAGGTTAAGGCCCAATATAGGTTAGGTTAAGGTACAATATAGGTTAGGTTAAGGTACAATATAGGTTAGGTTAAGGTACAATATGGGTTAGGTTAAGGCGCAATATGGGTTAGGTTAAGGCGCAATATGGGTTAGGTTAAGGCGCAATATGGGTTAGGTTAAGGCGCAACGTGGGTTACGTTAAGGCGCAACGTGGGTTACGTTAAGGCGCAACGTGGGTTACGTTAAGGCGCAACGTGGGTTACGTTAAGGCGCAACGTGGGTTACGTTAAGGCCCAATATAGGTTAGGTTAAGGCCCAATATAGGTTAGGTTAAGGCCCAATATAGGTTAGGTTAAGGCCCAATATAGGTTAGGTTAAGGTACAATATGGGTTAGGTTAAGGTACAATATGGGTTAGGTTAAGGTACAATATAGGTTAGGTTAAGGCGCAACGTGGGTTACGTTAAGGCCCAATATAGGTTAGGTTAAGGCCCAATATAGGTTAGGTTAAGGCCCAATATAGGTTAGGTTAAGGCCCAATATAGGTTAGGTTAAGGCCCAATATAGGTTAGGTTAAGGTACAATATAGGTTAGGTTAAGGTACAATATAGGTTAGGTTAAGGTACAATATGGGTTAGGTTAAGGTACAATATGGGTTAGGTTAAGGTACAATATAGGTTAGGTTAAGGCACAATATGGGTTAGGTTAAGGCGCAATATGGGTTAGGTTAAGGCGCAATATGGGTTAGGTTAAGGCGCAATATGGGTTAGGTTAAGGCGCAATATGGGTTAGGTTAAGGCACAATACGGGTTAGGTTAAGGCACAATACGGGTTAGGTTAAGGCACAATACGGGTTAGGTTAAGGCACACATTGTTGTAAGGAAAGGTGTTTTCGGGGGGGGGGGGGGGCTGGTTTGTTGATTGTGATTATCGTAAGTAAATGACTGCGGCATCATCTGATTTGCCACGTCAGGGTGCACCTTTGGCTCATAACAGGCGGCGCTCTGATTCCATGCTTGTGGCAGACCTGTGTCTTTCATTCGTGCCATTGTTTGTGTGGTGTGACAGGAGGCAGTATTGTGATGTTGGGTGCACCCCTGTGTAGGACATGTGTGGGTGTTGGTGGCTTAGCTGAGCAATGGTGGTTGTCGGAAGGGTGGGATATTCTGTTTTCCGAGTGGACCTCCCGGTCTGGTTATGATAGTGTGGATTGTCTAATGTGGCAGAGAGGATGCACTGGGTGTTGTTCCATGCTGGTGCTTAGATATTGTCTGTGTGCCTGTTACAGGCAGAGAGTAGTGCGTGATAAGAGTGTCTGGCTGACGTGTGATTGTGAGCAGAGTCTTTCAGCATGTATACGGACAGTTGTATACATTATCTGTATTCTGATGGCTCTATCTATTACTAATCAGCGCCGTGTATACGTTTAATCCGGTTCCAGTCGAAACTATTGTATCTCTGTACATTAGTGACACGGCGAGCCCGCTATGTAGTTACTCGTCTCGGCAGCTTCCACCGGTGTATGGCAAATGATTATAAGGAATCAGTCTAGTCGTCAATACCGATAGTGTGACGTCACATGTCTGGGGTGGGGGACGCTGCGCCCTTCCGGTGGGTCATGGCCTAGGAAGACTCTTCCCACGCAGGGGGGCTTGGACTGTCATTGACTCTTCCGAGTAATATACTTGCCGTACGTTTTTGCGACTGCGAGTGCAACGCTCACCGGTACCGACATGGATGGAGC
>NW_025726301.1:45000-47500 GCF_021461395.2 Schistocerca americana | reverse complement strand
ACGCGGCGGCGACCTCCTCATGTGTGACCGGCCCCCATATGCACTCGAGAGCGACAGGCTCTGAGTGCGGGAGGAGGCGGTCACGAATGAAGCCCGCGGTGGAGATGGGCTTCTTGGTGAAGAGGTCCGCCCAGAAGTCCAGCAGACCAGGGATGGCAGGTGGCGGCTGGAGCAGGGTGCCATCCAAGAGGCCGCGCACGCAACGCGCACGCGACCGTCGGAAGGCATCCTGCGTTCTCGCGTACTCCCAGCGGCGCCGCTTGCGCTTCTGCGTCGGCGGCGCGGCAGGCGGCCGCTTCGATGGTTGGCGCGGCCGCTGTGTCCTGGTGATCGATCTCTCCCCTCTGGACCCGACCGACGCAAGGGCATCCGGGAGCATGCCCAGGATGACATCGGGTGGCCTTAAGAGAGTCATAGTTACTCCCGCCGTTTACCCGCGCTTGCTTGAATTTCTTCACGTTGACATTCAGAGCACTGGGCAGAAATCACATTGCGTCAACACCCGCTAGGGCCATCGCAATGCTTTGTTTTAATTAGACAGTCGGATTCCCCCAGTCCGTGCCAGTTCTGAGTTGATCGTTGAATGGCGGCCGAAGAGAATCCGCGCACCCGCGCGCCCCCGGAGGAGCACGCTAAGGCGGACGCGGCCTCGCAGCAAGGAAGATCCGTGGGAGGCCAAGGCACGGGACCGAGCTCGGATCCTGCACGCAGGTTGAAGCACCGGGGCGCGAACGCCGCGCAGGCGCGCGCATCCTGCACCGCCGGCCAGCACGAGGCCAACCAACGGCGAGAGCAGACCACGCCCGCGCTAAACGCCCGCACTTACCGGCACCCCTACGGCACTCACCTCGCCCAGGCCCGGCACGTTAGCGCTGACCCACTTCCCGACCAAGCCCGACACGCCCCGATCCTCAGAGCCAATCCTTATCCCGAAGTTACGGATCCAATTTGCCGACTTCCCTTACCTACATTATTCTATCGACTAGAGGCTCTTCACCTTGGAGACCTGCTGCGGATATGGGTACGAACCGGCGCGACACCTCCACGTGGCCCTCTCCCGGATTTTCAAGGTCCGAGGGGAAGATCGGGACACCGCCGCAACTGCGGTGCTCTTCGCGTTCCAAACCCTATCTCCCTGCTAGAGGATTCCAGGGAACTCGAACGCTCATGCAGAAAAGAAAACTCTTCCCCGATCTCCCGACGGCGTCTCCGGGTCATCTCTAAAAGAGGGGCCCGACTTGTATCGGTTCCGCTGCCGGGTTCCGGAATAGGAACCGGATTCCCTTTCGCCCAACGGGGGCCAGCACAAAGTGCATCATGCTATGACGGCCCCCATCAACATCGGATTTCTCCTAGGGCTTAGGATCGACTGACTCGTGTGCAACGGCTGTTCACACGAAACCCTTCTCCGCGTCAGCCCTCCAGGGCCTCGCTGGAGTATTTGCTACTACCACCAAGATCTGCACCGACGGCGGCTCCAGGCAGGCTCACGCCCAGACCCTTCTGCGCCCACCGCCGCGACCCTCCTACTCGTCAGGGCTTCGCGGCCGGCCGCAAGGACCGGCCATGACTGCCAGACTGACGGCCGAGTATAGGCACGACGCTTCAGCGCCATCCATTTTCAGGGCTAGTTGCTTCGGCAGGTGAGTTGTTACACACTCCTTAGCGGATTCCGACTTCCATGGCCACCGTCCTGCTGTCTTAAGCAACCAACGCCTTTCATGGTTTCCCATGAGCGTCGATTCGGGCGCCTTAACTCGGCGTTTGGTTCATCCCACAGCGCCAGTTCTGCTTACCAAAAGTGGCCCACTTGGCACTCCGATCCGAGTCGTTTGCTCGCGGCTTCAGCATATCAAGCAAGCCGGAGATCTCACCCATTTAAAGTTTGAGAATAGGTTGAGGTCGTTTCGGCCCCAAGGCCTCTAATCATTCGCTTTACCGGATGAGACTCGTACGAGCACCAGCTATCCTGAGGGAAACTTCGGAGGGAACCAGCTACTAGATGGTTCGATTAGTCTTTCGCCCCTATACCCAGCTCCGACGATCGATTTGCACGTCAGAATCGCTACGGACCTCCATCAGGGTTTCCCCTGACTTCGTCCTGGCCAGGCATAGTTCACCATCTTTCGGGTCCCAACGTGTACGCTCTAGGTGCGCCTCACCTCGCAATGAGGACGAGACGCCCCGGGAGTGCGGAGGCCGCCGCCCCGTGAAGGGCGGGGAAGCCCCATCCTCCCTCGGCCCGCGCAAGGCGAGACCTTCACTTTCATTACGCCTTTAGGTTTCGTACAGCCCAATGACTCGCGCACATGTTAGACTCCTTGGTCCGTGTTTCAAGACGGGTCGTGAAATTGTCCAAAGCTGAAGCGCCGCTGACGGGAGCGATTATTCCGCCCGAGAGCATCCCGAGCCAACAGCGGCGCGGGTCCGGGGCCGGGCCAGGTAGGTCCGTCATCCGGGAAGAACCGCGCGCGCTTGCCGGGAGCCCGAGCGCCCAAAG
>NW_025726301.1:37500-42500 GCF_021461395.2 Schistocerca americana | reverse complement strand
TTTAAGCACTCTAATTTGTTCAAAGTAAACGTGCCGGCCCACCGAGACACTCACTCAAGAGCACCCTGGTAGGATTGCAACGGGGTCCGCCTCGGGACGCACGAGCACGCACGAGGCGCGTCGCACGCCTTCAGCTCGCCCCACCGGCAGGACGTCCCACGATACATGCCAGTTAAACACCGACGGGCGGTGAACCAACAGCGTGGGACACAAATCCAACTACGAGCTTTTTAACCGCAACAACTTTAATATACGCTATTGGAGCTGGAATTACCGCGGCTGCTGGCACCAGACTTGCCCTCCAATAGATACTCGTTAAAGGATTTAAAGTGTACTCATTCCGATTACGGGGCCTCGGATGAGTCCCGTATCGTTATTTTTCGTCACTACCTCCCCGTGCCGGGAGTGGGTAATTTGCGCGCCTGCTGCCTTCCTTGGATGTGGTAGCCGTTTCTCAGGCTCCCTCTCCGGAATCGAACCCTGATTCCCCGTTACCCGTTACAACCATGGTAGGCGCAGAACCTACCATCGACAGTTGATAAGGCAGACATTTGAAAGATGCGTCGCCGGTACGAGGACCGTGCGATCAGCCCAAAGTTATTCAGAGTCACCAAGGCAAACGGACCGGACGAGCCGACCGATTGGTTTTGATCTAATAAAAGCGTCCCTTCCATCTCTGGTCGGGACTCTGTTTGCATGTATTAGCTCTAGAATTACCACAGTTATCCAAGTAACGTGGGTACGATCTAAGGAACCATAACTGATTTAATGAGCCATTCGCGGTTTCACCTTAATGCGGCTTGTACTGAGACATGCATGGCTTAATCTTTGAGACAAGCATATGACTACTGGCAGGATCAACCAGGGAGCTGCGTCAACTAGAGCTGAGCAGCCGGCCGCCCGGGAGTGTGTCCCGGGGGCCCGCGCGAACACGCAAGCGTCCGCTCAATTATTCTGCAAACAGGAGGAGGCTGAGCTCCCCTGCACAATACACCTCGAAACCCTCTCAGGTCCCGGCGGCGCGCAGCGCCGTCCTAAGTACTTGGTCGGGTTCGAGAGAGGCGCAATCGCCCGGAGTTTGGCGAGTAGACGCTTTAGGTGCGACCACCCGTGCTCCCAACTGAGCTTGCCGCTGCCGACAGAGGCCCGGGAGCGTGCTGTCGTGGCATTGCCGGCGGGAGACAACACGCGCCACCTACGGTGGCCGGCAGCTCCAACGCCAGCGCCACAGAAGGACAAAAGCCCCACTTGGGTGCCGAAGCGAACTCTCCCAGCACAGCGCACGCGCCAACACGTCCGCACAGCTGCGATACAAACCACCTGCGAGAACCGCAGAGGCGACCGAGCAGCAGACGGCGTCGCGGCGCCGAGCGCCGGGCGGCGGCGCATCCTCAGCGCACACAGTCCTCAATCGGACCAGCACACTGCAGATGTCCACCGCGCTTCGCACCGGGCCCGCGAGGACCTACTTTGGCCGCACGGCGCCGCGTGCAGGGTGCGCCGGCGCGCAGCTGCGCCGCCTGCCGCCTCCGTCGGCCGGCGCGCCTGCCACTGGCCGCCCCCACCAGCCGGCTGTAGCGCGTGCGCCCACGCACCGCGCGGCCAGCACGCCGGGAGGCCCCCCCTCACCGGCCGGGGACGGTCCCACCCAGCCACCGCCGCGTATCGCTTCACACCCACATGCCATTCACGTTCGTGGGCATGGTGGGTATCGCTGAAACAACCGGTTGGTAGCTCAACCGATCGTCGCCATCACTGATTCACCTCTAGCGAGAACAACCGCACCACAACCGTTTACCAGTTGTTCATTTGCGTAACGTCACCAGCAAACGTAGACGTCCATCGCCATTTGCAAATTCAACGATTGTTGCATGCCTGTGTCAGGTGTCACGACACACTATGTCTGCCCACATACACGCAACAACATGTGCACGCTTCGCGAACACGTGGAAGGTGGCCCCCGTACGTATGCGATGTCCATTGCGCGAACGACTGTCAACCGGCCTCTGTCGCATGTCGCAGATGTGGAACGCAGTGCACCATGCTATCACGGTGTGTGAGAAGAGACGACTACGTCTGACAACACGCGCCACTACATCAACAGACGGCTCATGCTGATCGCCATCCACGGCATACCATACTGCAATCCAGCTCTTATAGGGAGACGACACGTAGCTGAGTGCACAATATTTGGACCGTATGGTTCGCCGTTGTTGGCGCAGTCGTGGTACGGTCACACATGTACCACGATGTATCATTCAGTACATGAGGACCAATGTGCAGTACAGTGTGTGATTTGGACGTACAACATCAGCGGACAGTTGACACACGCCGTACCACAACGTAGGCTGTGCTTCGCCATGCAAATGCCAATGAACAACTGCGAAGGGCATTGAGCATGTACGTCCTGCTGCCATCCGCATTACAGTGTATAGCTGCAAGGTGTTTAACATGAAGCGATACTCTGGGGACCAGGCAGTGCGAGTAGCAAACTATATTGCGGGGGTTGCAGTTAGGCAACACCACACTAATTTAACGCGTCGTATGACAATTACAGAGCAGGTTAAGGCCCAACGTGTGTTGGGTTAAGGCCCAACGTGTGTTGGGTTAAGGCCCAACGTGTGTTGGGTTAAGGCCCAACGTGTGTTGGGTTAAGGCCCAACGTGTGTTGGGTTAAGGCCCAACGTGTGTTGGGTTAAGGCCCAACGTGTGTTGGGTTAAGGCCCAACGTGTGTTGGGTTAAGGCCCAACGTGTGTTGGGTTAAGGCCCAACGTGTGTTGGGTTAAGGCCCAACGTGTGTTGGGTTAAGGCCCAACGTGTGTTGGGTTAAGGCCCAACGTGTGTTGGGTTAAGGCCCAACGTGTGTTGGGTTAAGGCCCAACGTGTGTTGGGTTAAGGCCCAACGTGTGTTGGGTTAAGGCCCAACGTGTGTTGGGTTAAGGCCCAACGTGTGTTGGGTTAAGGCCCAACGTGTGTTGGGTTAAGGCCCAACGTGTGTTGGGTTAAGGCGCAACGTGTGTTGGGTTAAGGCGCAACGTGGGTTACGTTAAGGCGCAACGTGGGTTACGTTAAGGCGCAACGTGGGTTACGTTAAGGCGCAACGTGGGTTACGTTAAGGCGCAACGTGGGTTACGTTAAGGCGCAACGTGGGTTACGTTAAGGCGCAACGTGGGTTACGTTAAGGCGCAACGTGGGTTACGTTAAGGCCCAATATAGGTTAGGTTAAGGCCCAATATAGGTTAGGTTAAGGCCCAATATAGGTTAGGTTAAGGCCCAATATAGGTTAGGTTAAGGCCCAATATAGGTTAGGTTAAGGTACAATATAGGTTAGGTTAAGGTACAATATAGGTTAGGTTAAGGTACAATATAGGTTAGGTTAAGGTACAATATGGGTTAGGTTAAGGTACAATATGGGTTAGGTTAAGGCGCAATATGGGTTAGGTTAAGGCGCAATATGGGTTAGGTTAAGGCGCAATATGGGTTAGGTTAAGGCGCAATATGGGTTAGGTTAAGGCGCAATATGGGTTAGGTTAAGGCGCAATATGGGTTAGGTTAAGGCGCAATATGGGTTAGGTTAAGGCGCAATATGGGTTAGGTTAAGGCGCAATATGGGTTAGGTTAAGGTACAATATAGGTTAGGTTAAGGTACAATATAGGTTAGGTTAAGGTACAATATAGGTTAGGTTAAGGTACAATATGGGTTAGGTTAAGGTACAATATAGGTTAGGTTAAGGCACAATATGGGTTAGGTTAAGGCGCAATATGGGTTAGGGTAAGGCGCAATATGGGTTAGGTTAAGGCGCAATATGGGTTAGGTTAAGGCGCAACGTGGGTTACGTTAAGGCGCAACGTGGGTTACGTTAAGGCGCAACGTGGGTTACGTTAAGGCGCAACGTGGGTTACGCTAAGGCGCAACGTGGGTTACGTTAAGGCGCAACGTGGGTTACGTTAAGGCCCAATATAGGTTAGGTTAAGGCCCAATATAGGTTAGGTTAAGGCCCAATATAGGTTAGGTTAAGGCCCAATATAGGTTAGGTTAAGGCCCAATATAGGTTAGGTTAAGGTACAATATAGGTTAGGTTAAGGTACAATATAGGTTAGGTTAAGGTACAATATGGGTTAGGTTAAGGCGCAATATGGGTTAGGTTAAGGCGCAATATGGGTTAGGTTAAGGCGCAATATGGGTTAGGTTAAGGCGCAACGTGGGTTACGTTAAGGCGCAACGTGGGTTACGTTAAGGCGCAACGTGGGTTACGTTAAGGCGCAACGTGGGTTACGTTAAGGCGCAACGTGGGTTACGTTAAGGCCCAATATAGGTTAGGTTAAGGCCCAATATAGGTTAGGTTAAGGCCCAATATAGGTTAGGTTAAGGCCCAATATAGGTTAGGTTAAGGTACAATATGGGTTAGGTTAAGGTACAATATGGGTTAGGTTAAGGTACAATATAGGTTAGGTTAAGGCGCAACGTGGGTTACGTTAAGGCCCAATATAGGTTAGGTTAAGGCCCAATATAGGTTAGGTTAAGGCCCAATATAGGTTAGGTTAAGGCCCAATATAGGTTAGGTTAAGGCCCAATATAGGTTAGGTTAAGGTACAATATAGGTTAGGTTAAGGTACAATATAGGTTAGGTTAAGGTACAATATGGGTTAGGTTAAGGTACAATATGGGTTAGGTTAAGGTACAATATAGGTTAGGTTAAGGCACAATATGGGTTAGGTTAAGGCGCAATATGGGTTAGGTTAAGGCGCAATATGGGTTAGGTTAAGGCGCAATATGGGTTAGGTTAAGGCGCAATATGGGTTAGGTTAAGGCACAATACGGGTTAGGTTAAGGCACAATACGGGTTAGGTTAAGGCACAATACGGGTTAGGTTAAGGCACACATTGTTGTAAGGAAAGGTGTTTTCGGGGGGGGGGGGGGGGGCTGGTTTGTTGATTGTGATTATCGTAAGTAAATGACTGCGGCATCATCTGATTTGCCACGTCAGGGTGCACCTTT
>NW_025726301.1:25000-30000 GCF_021461395.2 Schistocerca americana | reverse complement strand
TCTGTCAATCCTTCCGGTGTCCGGGCCTGGTGAGGTTTCCCGTGTTGAGTCAAATTAAGCCGCAGGCTCCACTCCTGGTGGTGCCCTTCCGTCAATTCCTTTAAGTTTCAGCTTTGCAACCATACTTCCCCCGGAACCCAAAAGCTTTGGTTTCCCGGAGGCTGCCCGCCGAGTCATCGGAGGAACTGCGGCGGATCGCTGGCTGGCATCGTTTATGGTTAGAACTAGGGCGGTATCTGATCGCCTTCGAACCTCTAACTTTCGTTCTTGATTAATGAAAACATACTTGGCAAATGCTTTCGCTTCTGTTCGTCTTGCGACGATCCAAGAATTTCACCTCTAACGTCGCAATACGAATGCCCCCGCCTGTCCCTATTAATCATTACCTCGGGTTCCGAAAACCAACAAAATAGAACCGAGGTCCTATTCCATTATTCCATGCACACAGTATTCAGGCGGGCTTGCCTGCTTTAAGCACTCTAATTTGTTCAAAGTAAACGTGCCGGCCCACCGAGACACTCACTCAAGAGCACCCTGGTAGGATTGCAACGGGGTCCGCCTCGGGACGCACGAGCACGCACGAGGCGCGTCGCACGCCTTCAGCTCGCCCCACCGGCAGGACGTCCCACGATACATGCCAGTTAAACACCGACGGGCGGTGAACCAACAGCGTGGGACACAAATCCAACTACGAGCTTTTTAACCGCAACAACTTTAATATACGCTATTGGAGCTGGAATTACCGCGGCTGCTGGCACCAGACTTGCCCTCCAATAGATACTCGTTAAAGGATTTAAAGTGTACTCATTCCGATTACGGGGCCTCGGATGAGTCCCGTATCGTTATTTTTCGTCACTACCTCCCCGTGCCGGGAGTGGGTAATTTGCGCGCCTGCTGCCTTCCTTGGATGTGGTAGCCGTTTCTCAGGCTCCCTCTCCGGAATCGAACCCTGATTCCCCGTTACCCGTTACAACCATGGTAGGCGCAGAACCTACCATCGACAGTTGATAAGGCAGACATTTGAAAGATGCGTCGCCGGTACGAGGACCGTGCGATCAGCCCAAAGTTATTCAGAGTCACCAAGGCAAACGGACCGGACGAGCCGACCGATTGGTTTTGATCTAATAAAAGCGTCCCTTCCATCTCTGGTCGGGACTCTGTTTGCATGTATTAGCTCTAGAATTACCACAGTTATCCAAGTAACGTGGGTACGATCTAAGGAACCATAACTGATTTAATGAGCCATTCGCGGTTTCACCTTAATGCGGCTTGTACTGAGACATGCATGGCTTAATCTTTGAGACAAGCATATGACTACTGGCAGGATCAACCAGGGAGCTGCGTCAACTAGAGCTGAGCAGCCGGCCGCCCGGGAGTGTGTCCCGGGGGCCCGCGCGAACACGCAAGCGTCCGCTCAATTATTCTGCAAACAGGAGGAGGCTGAGCTCCCCTGCACAATACACCTCGAAACCCTCTCAGGTCCCGGCGGCGCGCAGCGCCGTCCTAAGTACTTGGTCGGGTTCGAGAGAGGCGCAATCGCCCGGAGTTTGGCGAGTAGACGCTTTAGGTGCGACCACCCGTGCTCCCAACTGAGCTTGCCGCTGCCGACAGAGGCCCGGGAGCGTGCTGTCGTGGCATTGCCGGCGGGAGACAACACGCGCCACCTACGGTGGCCGGCAGCTCCAACGCCAGCGCCACAGAAGGACAAAAGCCCCACTTGGGTGCCGAAGCGAACTCTCCCAGCACAGCGCACGCGCCAACACGTCCGCACAGCTGCGATACAAACCACCTGCGAGAACCGCAGAGGCGACCGAGCAGCAGACGGCGTCGCGGCGCCGAGCGCCGGGCGGCGGCGCATCCTCAGCGCACACAGTCCTCAATCGGACCAGCACACTGCAGATGTCCACCGCGCTTCGCACCGGGCCCGCGAGGACCTACTTTGGCCGCACGGCGCCGCGTGCAGGGTGCGCCGGCGCGCAGCTGCGCCGCCTGCCGCCTCCGTCGGCCGGCGCGCCTGCCACTGGCCGCCCCCACCAGCCGGCTGTAGCGCGTGCGCCCACGCACCGCGCGGCCAGCACGCCGGGAGGCCCCCCCCTCACCGGCCGGGGACGGTCCCACCCAGCCACCGCCGCGTATCGCTTCACACCCACATGCCATTCACGTTCGTGGGCATGGTGGGTATCGCTGAAACAACCGGTTGGTAGCTCAACCGATCGTCGCCATCACTGATTCACCTCTAGCGAGAACAACCGCACCACAACCGTTTACCAGTTGTTCATTTGCGTAACGTCACCAGCAAACGTAGACGTCCATCGCCATTTGCAAATTCAACGATTGTTGCATGCCTGTGTCAGGTGTCACGACACACTATGTCTGCCCACATACACGCAACAACATGTGCACGCTTCGCGAACACGTGGAAGGTGGCCCCCGTACGTATGCGATGTCCATTGCGCGAACGACTGTCAACCGGCCTCTGTCGCATGTCGCAGATGTGGAACGCAGTGCACCATGCTATCACGGTGTGTGAGAAGAGACGACTACGTCTGACAACACGCGCCACTACATCAACAGACGGCTCATGCTGATCGCCATCCACGGCATACCATACTGCAATCCAGCTCTTATAGGGAGACGACACGTAGCTGAGTGCACAATATTTGGACCGTATGGTTCGCCGTTGTTGGCGCAGTCGTGGTACGGTCACACATGTACCACGATGTATCATTCAGTACATGAGGACCAATGTGCAGTACAGTGTGTGATTTGGACGTACAACATCAGCGGACAGTTGACACACGCCGTACCACAACGTAGGCTGTGCTTCGCCATGCAAATGCCAATGAACAACTGCGAAGGGCATTGAGCATGTACGTCCTGCTGCCATCCGCATTACAGTGTATAGCTGCAAGGTGTTTAACATGAAGCGATACTCTGGGGACCAGGCAGTGCGAGTAGCAAACTATATTGCGGGGGTTGCAGTTAGGCAACACCACACTAATTTAACGCGTCGTATGACAATTACAGAGCAGGTTAAGGCCCAACGTGTGTTGGGTTAAGGCCCAACGTGTGTTGGGTTAAGGCCCAACGTGTGTTGGGTTAAGGCCCAACGTGTGTTGGGTTAAGGCCCAACGTGTGTTGGGTTAAGGCCCAACGTGTGTTGGGTTAAGGCCCAACGTGTGTTGG
Source organism: Schistocerca americana (assembly GCF_021461395.2). Taxonomy (NCBI): domain Eukaryota; kingdom Metazoa; phylum Arthropoda; class Insecta; order Orthoptera; family Acrididae; genus Schistocerca; species Schistocerca americana. The sequence continues at coordinate 26,814 of NW_025726301.1, read as the reverse complement.
GTTAAGGCCCAACGTGTGTTGGGTTAAGGCCCAACGTGTGTTGGGTTAAGGCCCAACGTGTGTTGGGTTAAGGCCCAACGTGTGTTGGGTTAAGGCCCAACGTGTGTTGGGTTAAGGCCCAACGTGTGTTGGGTTAAGGCCCAACGTGTGTTGGGTTAAGGCCCAACGTGTGTTGGGTTAAGGCCCAACGTGTGTTGGGTTAAGGCCCAACGTGTGTTGGGTTAAGGCCCAACGTGTGTTGGGTTAAGGCCCAACGTGTGTTGGGTTAAGGCCCAACGTGTGTTGGGTTAAGGCCCAACGTGTGTTGGGTTAAGGCGCAACGTGTGTTGGGTTAAGGCGCAACGTGGGTTACGTTAAGGCGCAACGTGGGTTACGTTAAGGCGCAACGTGGGTTACGTTAAGGCGCAACGTGGGTTACGTTAAGGCGCAACGTGGGTTACGTTAAGGCGCAACGTGGGTTACGTTAAGGCGCAACGTGGGTTACGTTAAGGCCCAATATAGGTTAGGTTAAGGCCCAATATAGGTTAGGTTAAGGCCCAATATAGGTTAGGTTAAGGCCCAATATAGGTTAGGTTAAGGCCCAATATAGGTTAGGTTAAGGTACAATATAGGTTAGGTTAAGGTACAATATAGGTTAGGTTAAGGTACAATATAGGTTAGGTTAAGGTACAATATGGGTTAGGTTAAGGTACAATATGGGTTAGGTTAAGGCGCAATATGGGTTAGGTTAAGGCGCAATATGGGTTAGGTTAAGGCGCAATATGGGTTAGGTTAAGGCGCAATATGGGTTAGGTTAAGGCGCAATATGGGTTAGGTTAAGGCGCAATATGGGTTAGGTTAAGGCGCAATATGGGTTAGGTTAAGGCGCAATATGGGTTAGGTTAAGGCGCAATATGGGTTAGGTTAAGGTACAATATAGGTTAGGTTAAGGTACAATATAGGTTAGGTTAAGGTACAATATAGGTTAGGTTAAGGTACAATATGGGTTAGGTTAAGGTACAATATAGGTTAGGTTAAGGCACAATATGGGTTAGGTTAAGGCGCAATATGGGTTAGGGTAAGGCGCAATATGGGTTAGGTTAAGGCGCAATATGGGTTAGGTTAAGGCGCAACGTGGGTTACGTTAAGGCGCAACGTGGGTTACGTTAAGGCGCAACGTGGGTTACGTTAAGGCGCAACGTGGGTTACGTTAAGGCGCAACGTGGGTTACGTTAAGGCGCAACGTGGGTTACGTTAAGGCCCAATATAGGTTAGGTTAAGGCCCAATATAGGTTAGGTTAAGGCCCAATATAGGTTAGGTTAAGGCCCAATATAGGTTAGGTTAAGGCCCAATATAGGTTAGGTTAAGGTACAATATAGGTTAGGTTAAGGTACAATATAGGTTAGGTTAAGGTACAATATGGGTTAGGTTAAGGCGCAATATGGGTTAGGTTAAGGCGCAATATGGGTTAGGTTAAGGCGCAATATGGGTTAGGTTAAGGCGCAACGTGGGTTACGTTAAGGCGCAACGTGGGTTACGTTAAGGCGCAACGTGGGTTACGTTAAGGCGCAACGTGGGTTACGTTAAGGCGCAACGTGGGTTACGTTAAGGCCCAATATAGGTTAGGTTAAGGCCCAATATAGGTTAGGTTAAGGCCCAATATAGGTTAGGTTAAGGCCCAATATAGGTTAGGTTAAGGTACAATATGGGTTAGGTTAAGGTACAATATGGGTTAGGTTAAGGTACAATATAGGTTAGGTTAAGGCGCAACGTGGGTTACGTTAAGGCCCAATATAGGTTAGGTTAAGGCCCAATATAGGTTAGGTTAAGGCCC
>NW_025726301.1:12500-15000 GCF_021461395.2 Schistocerca americana | reverse complement strand
ACCAGCCGGCTGTAGCGCGTGCGCCCACGCACCGCGCGGCCAGCACGCCGGGAGGCCCCCCCTCACCGGCCGGGGACGGTCCCACCCAGCCACCGCCGCGTATCGCTTCACACCCACATGCCATTCACGTTCGTGGGCATGGTGGGTATCGCTGAAACAACCGGTTGGTAGCTCAACCGATCGTCGCCATCACTGATTCACCTCTAGCGAGAACAACCGCACCACAACCGTTTACCAGTTGTTCATTTGCGTAACGTCACCAGCAAACGTAGACGTCCATCGCCATTTGCAAATTCAACGATTGTTGCATGCCTGTGTCAGGTGTCACGACACACTATGTCTGCCCACATACACGCAACAACATGTGCACGCTTCGCGAACACGTGGAAGGTGGCCCCCGTACGTATGCGATGTCCATTGCGCGAACGACTGTCAACCGGCCTCTGTCGCATGTCGCAGATGTGGAACGCAGTGCACCATGCTATCACGGTGTGTGAGAAGAGACGACTACGTCTGACAACACGCGCCACTACATCAACAGACGGCTCATGCTGATCGCCATCCACGGCATACCATACTGCAATCCAGCTCTTATAGGGAGACGACACGTAGCTGAGTGCACAATATTTGGACCGTATGGTTCGCCGTTGTTGGCGCAGTCGTGGTACGGTCACACATGTACCACGATGTATCATTCAGTACATGAGGACCAATGTGCAGTACAGTGTGTGATTTGGACGTACAACATCAGCGGACAGTTGACACACGCCGTACCACAACGTAGGCTGTGCTTCGCCATGCAAATGCCAATGAACAACTGCGAAGGGCATTGAGCATGTACGTCCTGCTGCCATCCGCATTACAGTGTATAGCTGCAAGGTGTTTAACATGAAGCGATACTCTGGGGACCAGGCAGTGCGAGTAGCAAACTATATTGCGGGGGTTGCAGTTAGGCAACACCACACTAATTTAACGCGTCGTATGACAATTACAGAGCAGGTTAAGGCCCAACGTGTGTTGGGTTAAGGCCCAACGTGTGTTGGGTTAAGGCCCAACGTGTGTTGGGTTAAGGCCCAACGTGTGTTGGGTTAAGGCCCAACGTGTGTTGGGTTAAGGCCCAACGTGTGTTGGGTTAAGGCCCAACGTGTGTTGGGTTAAGGCCCAACGTGTGTTGGGTTAAGGCCCAACGTGTGTTGGGTTAAGGCCCAACGTGTGTTGGGTTAAGGCCCAACGTGTGTTGGGTTAAGGCCCAACGTGTGTTGGGTTAAGGCCCAACGTGTGTTGGGTTAAGGCCCAACGTGTGTTGGGTTAAGGCCCAACGTGTGTTGGGTTAAGGCCCAACGTGTGTTGGGTTAAGGCCCAACGTGTGTTGGGTTAAGGCCCAACGTGTGTTGGGTTAAGGCCCAACGTGTGTTGGGTTAAGGCCCAACGTGTGTTGGGTTAAGGCGCAACGTGTGTTGGGTTAAGGCGCAACGTGGGTTACGTTAAGGCGCAACGTGGGTTACGTTAAGGCGCAACGTGGGTTACGTTAAGGCGCAACGTGGGTTACGTTAAGGCGCAACGTGGGTTACGTTAAGGCGCAACGTGGGTTACGTTAAGGCGCAACGTGGGTTACGTTAAGGCGCAACGTGGGTTACGTTAAGGCCCAATATAGGTTAGGTTAAGGCCCAATATAGGTTAGGTTAAGGCCCAATATAGGTTAGGTTAAGGCCCAATATAGGTTAGGTTAAGGCCCAATATAGGTTAGGTTAAGGTACAATATAGGTTAGGTTAAGGTACAATATAGGTTAGGTTAAGGTACAATATAGGTTAGGTTAAGGTACAATATGGGTTAGGTTAAGGTACAATATGGGTTAGGTTAAGGCGCAATATGGGTTAGGTTAAGGCGCAATATGGGTTAGGTTAAGGCGCAATATGGGTTAGGTTAAGGCGCAATATGGGTTAGGTTAAGGCGCAATATGGGTTAGGTTAAGGCGCAATATGGGTTAGGTTAAGGCGCAATATGGGTTAGGTTAAGGCGCAATATGGGTTAGGTTAAGGCGCAATATGGGTTAGGTTAAGGTACAATATAGGTTAGGTTAAGGTACAATATAGGTTAGGTTAAGGTACAATATAGGTTAGGTTAAGGTACAATATGGGTTAGGTTAAGGTACAATATAGGTTAGGTTAAGGCACAATATGGGTTAGGTTAAGGCGCAATATGGGTTAGGGTAAGGCGCAATATGGGTTAGGTTAAGGCGCAATATGGGTTAGGTTAAGGCGCAACGTGGGTTACGTTAAGGCGCAACGTGGGTTACGTTAAGGCGCAACGTGGGTTACGTTAAGGCGCAACGTGGGTTACGTTAAGGCGCAACGTGGGTTACGTTAAGGCGCAACGTGGGTTACGTTAAGGCCCAATATAGGTTAGGTTAAGGCCCAATATAGGTTAGGTTAAGGCCCAATATAGGTTAGGTTAAGGCCCAATATAGGTTAGGTTAAGGCCCAATATAGGTTAGGTTAA
>NW_025726301.1:0-2500 GCF_021461395.2 Schistocerca americana | reverse complement strand
TTTAGGTGCGACCACCCGTGCTCCCAACTGAGCTTGCGCTGCCGACAGAGGCCCGGGAGCGTGCTGTCGTGGCATTGCCGGCGGGAGACAACACGCGCCACCTACGGTGGCCGGCAGCTCCAACGCCAGCGCCACAGAAGGACAAAAGCCCCACTTGGGTGCCGAAGCGAACTCTCCCAGCACAGCGCACGCGCCCAACACGTCCGCACAGCTGCGATACAAACCACCTGCGAGAACCGCAGAGGCGACCGAGCAGCAGACGGCGTCGCGGCGCCGAGCGCCGGGCGGCGGCGCATCCTCAGCGCACACAGTCCTCAATCGGACCAGCACACTGCAGATGTCCACCGCGCTTCGCACCGGGCCCGCGAGGACCTACTTTGGCCGCACGGCGCCGCGTGCAGGGTGCGCCGGCGCGCAGCTGCGCCGCCTGCCGCCTCCGTCGGCCGGCGCGCCTGCCACTGGCCGCCCCCACCAGCCGGCTGTAGCGCGTGCGCCCACGCACCGCGCGGCCAGCACGCCGGGAGGCCCCCCCTCACCGGCCGGGGACGGTCCCACCCAGCCACCGCCGCGTATCGCTTCACACCCACATGCCATTCACGTTCGTGGGCATGGTGGGTATCGCTGAAACAACCGGTTGGTAGCTCAACCGATCGTCGCCATCACTGATTCACCTCTAGCGAGAACAACCGCACCACAACCGTTTACCAGTTGTTCATTTGCGTAACGTCACCAGCAAACGTAGACGTCCATCGCCATTTGCAAATTCAACGATTGTTGCATGCCTGTGTCAGGTGTCACGACACACTATGTCTGCCCACATACACGCAACAACATGTGCACGCTTCGCGAACACGTGGAAGGTGGCCCCCGTACGTATGCGATGTCCATTGCGCGAACGACTGTCAACCGGCCTCTGTCGCATGTCGCAGATGTGGAACGCAGTGCACCATGCTATCACGGTGTGTGAGAAGAGACGACTACGTCTGACAACACGCGCCACTACATCAACAGACGGCTCATGCTGATCGCCATCCACGGCATACCATACTGCAATCCAGCTCTTATAGGGAGACGACACGTAGCTGAGTGCACAATATTTGGACCGTATGGTTCGCCGTTGTTGGCGCAGTCGTGGTACGGTCACACATGTACCACGATGTATCATTCAGTACATGAGGACCAATGTGCAGTACAGTGTGTGATTTGGACGTACAACATCAGCGGACAGTTGACACACGCCGTACCACAACGTAGGCTGTGCTTCGCCATGCAAATGCCAATGAACAACTGCGAAGGGCATTGAGCATGTACGTCCTGCTGCCATCCGCATTACAGTGTATAGCTGCAAGGTGTTTAACATGAAGCGATACTCTGGGGACCAGGCAGTGCGAGTAGCAAACTATATTGCGGGGGTTGCAGTTAGGCAACACCACACTAATTTAACGCGTCGTATGACAATTACAGAGCAGGTTAAGGCCCAACGTGTGTTGGGTTAAGGCCCAACGTGTGTTGGGTTAAGGCCCAACGTGTGTTGGGTTAAGGCCCAACGTGTGTTGGGTTTAAGGCCCAACGTGTGTTGGGTTAAGGCCCCAACGTGTGTTGGGTTAAGGCCCAACGTGTGTTGGGTTAAGGCCCAACGTGTGTTGGGTTAAGGCCCAACGTGTGTTGGGTTAAGGCCCAACGTGTGTTGGGTTAAGGCCCAACGTGTGTTGGGTTAAGGCCCAACGTGTGTTGGGTTAAGGCCCAACGTGTGTTGGGTTAAGGCCCAACGTGTGTTGGGTTTAAGGCCCAACGTGTGTTGGGTTAAGGCCCAACGTGTGTTGGGTTAAGGCCCAACGTGTGTTGGGGTTAAGGCCCAACGTGTGGTTGGGTTAAGGCCCAACGTGTGTTGGGTTAAGGCCCAACGTGTGTTGGGTTAAGGCCCAACGTGTGTTGGGTTAAGGCCCAACGTGTGTTGGGTTAAGGCCCAACGGTGTGTTGGGTTAAGGCGCAACGTGTGTTGGGTTAAGGCGCAACGTGGGTTACGTTAAGGCGCAACGTGGGGTTACGTTAAGGCGCAACGTGGGGTTACGTTAAGGCGCAACGTGGGTTACGTTAAGGCGCAACGTGGGTTACGTTAAGGCGCAACGTGGGTTACGTTAAGGCGCAACGTGGGTTACGTTAAGGCGCAACGTGGGTTACGTTAAGGCCCAATATAGGTTAGGTTAAGGCCCAATATAGGTTAGGTTAAGGCCCAATATAGGTTAGGTTAAGGCCCAATATAGGTTAGGTTAAGGCCCAATATAGGTTAGGTTAAGGTCAATATAGGTTAGGTTAAGGTACAATATAGGTTAGGTTAAGGTACAATATAGGTTAGGTTAAGGTACAATATGGGTTAGGTTAAGGTACAATATGGGTTAGGTTAAGGCGCAATATGGGTTAGGTTAAGGCGCAATATGGGTTAGGTTAAGGCGCAATATGGGTTAGGTTAAGGCGCAATATGGGTTAGGTTAAGGCGCAA
>NW_025726300.1:85000-90000 GCF_021461395.2 Schistocerca americana | reverse complement strand
TGCCGCAGGCATCCACTTACTATAATCACAATCAACAAACCGGCCGCCCCGCCCCGCCCCCCATTAAACCTTTCCTTACAACAATGTGTACCTTAACCTAACCTATATCGTACCGTAACCTAACCTATATCGTACCGTAACCTAACCTATGTCGTACCGTAACCTAACCTATGTCGTACCGTAACCTAACCTATGTCGTACCGTAACCTAACCTATGTCGTACCGTAACCTAACCTATGTCGTACCGTAACCTAACCTATGTCGTACCGTAACCTAACCTATGTCGTACCGTAACCTAACCTATGTCGTACCTTAACCTAACCTATGTCGTACCTTAACCTAACCTATGTCGTACCTTAACCTAACCTATGTCGTACCTTAACCTAACCTATGTCGTACCTTAACCTAACCTATGTCGTACCTTAACCTAACCTATGTCGTACCTTAACCTAACCTATGTCGTACCTTAACCTAACCTATGTCGTACCTTAACCTAACCTATGTCGTACCTTAACCTAACCTATGTCGTACCTTAACCTAACCTATGTCGTACCTTAACCTAACCTATGTCGTACCTTAACCTAACCTATGTCGTACCTTAACCTAACCTATGTCGTACCTTAACCTAACCTATGTCGTACCTTAACCTAACCTATGTCGTACCTTAACCTAACCTATGTCGTACCTTAACCTAACCTATGTCGTACCTTAACCTAACCTATGTCGTACCTTAACCTAACCTATGTCGTACCTTAACCTAACCTATGTCGTACCTTAACCTAACCTATGTCGTACCTTAACCTAACCTATGTCGTACCTTAACCTAACCTATGTCGTACCTTAACCTAACCTATGTCGTACCTTAACCTAACCTATGTCGTACCTTAACCTAACCTATGTCGTACCTTAACCTAACCTATGTCGTACCTTAACCTAACCTATGTCGTACCTTAACCTAACCTATGTCGTACCTTAACCTAACCTATGTCGTACCTTAACCTAACCTATGTCGTACCTTAACCTAACCTATGTCGTACCTTAACCTAACCTGTATTGCGCCTTAACCTAACCTGTATTGCGCCTTAACCTAACCTGTATTGCGCCTTAACGTAACCTGTATTGCGCCTTAACGTAACCTGTATTGCGCCTTAACGTAACCTGTATTGCGCCTTAACGTAACCTGTATTGCGCCTTAACGTAACCTGTATTGCGCCTTAACGTAACCTGTATTGCGCCTTAACGTAACCTGTATTGCGCCTTAACGTAACCTGTATTGCGCCTTAACGTAACCTGTATTGCGCCTTAACGTAACCTGTATTGCGCCTTAACGTAACCTGTATTGCGCCTTAACGTAACCTGTATTGCGCCTTAACGTAACCTGTATTGCGCCTTAACGTAACCTGTATTGCGCCTTAACGTAACCTGTATTGCGCCTTAACGTAACCTGTATTGCGCCTTAACGTAACCTGTATTGCGCCTTAACGTAACCTGTATTGCGCCTTAACGTAACCTGTATTGCGCCTTAACGTAACCTGCATTGCGCCTTAACGTAACCTGCATTGCGCCTTAACGTAACCTGTATTGCGCCTTAACGTAACCTGTATTGCGCCTTAACGTAACCTGTATTGCGCCTTAACGTAACCTGTATTGCGCCTTAACGTAACCTGTATTGCGCCTTAACGTAACCTGTATTGCGCCTTAACGTAACCGATATTGCGCCTTAACGTAACCTATATTGCGCCGTAACGTAACCTATATTGCGCCGTAACGTAACCCACATTGCCCCTTAACGTAACCCACATTGCCCCTTAACGTAACCCACATTGCCCCTTAACGTAACCCAACACACGTTGGGCCTTAACCCAACACACGTTGGGCCTTAACCCAACACACGTTGGGCCTTAACCCAACACACGTTGGGCCTTAACCCAACACACGTTGGGCCTTAACCCAACACACGTTGGGCCTTAACCCAACACACGTTGGGCCTTAACCCAACACACGTTGGGCCTTAACCCAACACACGTTGGGCCTTAACCCAACACACGTTGGGCCTTAACCCAACACACGTTGGGCCTTAACCCAACACACGTTGGGCCTTAACCCAACACACGTTGGGCCTTAACCCAACACACGTTGGGCCTTAACCTGCTCTGTAATTGTCATACGACGCGTTAAATTAGTGTAGTGTTGCCTAACTGCAACCCCCGCAATATAGTTTGCTACTCGCACTGCCCGGTCCCCAGTGTATCGCTTCATGTTAAACACCTTGCAGCTATACACTGTAATGTGGATGGCAGCAGGACGTACATGCTCAATGCCCTTTGCAGTTGTTCATTGGCATTTGCAGTTGTTCATTGGCATTCGCATGTGCGAAGCACTTAGCCTACGCTGTGGTACGGCCTGTGTCAACTGTCCGCTGATGTTGTACGTCCAAATCACACACTGTACTGCACATTGGTCCTCATGTACTGAATGATACATCGTGGTACATGTGACCGTACAACGACTGCGCCAACAACGGCGAACCATGCGGTCCAAATGTTGTGCACTCAGCTACGTGTCGTCTCCCTATAAGAGCTGGATTGCAGTGTGGTATGCCCTGGATGGCGATCAGCATGAGCCGTCTGTTGATGTAGTGGCGCGTGTTGTCAGACGTAGTCGTCTCTTCTCACACACCGTGATAGCATGGTGCACTGCGTTCCACATCTGCGACATGCGACAGAGGCCGGTTGACAGTCGTTCGCGCAATGGACATCGCATACGTACGGGGGCCACCTTCCACGTGTTCGCGAAGCGTGCACATGTTGTTGCGTGTATGTGGGCAGACATAGTGTGTCGTGACACCTGACACAGGCATGCAACAATCGTTGAATTTGCAAATGGCGATGGACGCCTACGTTTGCTGGTGACGTTATGCAAATGAACAACTGGTAAACCGTTGTGGTGCGGTTGTTCTCGCTAGAGGTGAATCAGTGATGGCGACGATCGGTTGAGCTACCAACCGGTTGTTCCAGCGATACCCACCATGCCCACGAACGTGAATGGCATCTGGGTGTGAAGCGATACGCGGCGGTGGCTGGGTGGGACCGTCCCCGGCCGGTGAGGGGGGGCCTCCCGGCGTGCTGGCCGCGCGGTGCGTGGGCGCACGCGCTACAGCCGGCTGGTGGGGGCGGCCAGTGGCAGGCGCGCCGGCCGACGGAGGCGGCAGGCGGCGCAGCTGCGCGCCGGCGCACCCTGCACGCGGCGCCGTGCGGCCAAAGTAGGTCCTCGCGGGCCCGGTGCGAAGCGCGGTGGACATCTGCAGTGTGCTGGTCCGATTGAGGACTGTGTGCGCTGAGGATGCGCCGCCGCCCGGCGCTCGGCGCCGCGACGCCGTCTGCTGCTCGGTCGCCTCTGCGGTTCTCGCAGGTGGTTTGTATCGCAGCTGTGCGGACGTGTTGGCGCGTGCGCTGTGCTGGGAGAGTTCGCTTCGGCACCCAAGTGGGGCTTTTGTCCTTCTGTGGCGCTGGCGTTGGAGCTGCCGGTCACCGTAGGTGGCGCGTGTTGTCTCCCGCCGGCAATGCCACGACAGCACGCTCCCGGGCCTCTGTCGGCAGCGGCAAGCTCAGTTGGGAGCACGGGTGGTCGCACCTAAAGCGTCTACTCGCCAAACTCCGGGCGATTGCGCCTCTCTCGAACCCGACCAAGTACTTAGGACGGCGCTGCGCGCCGCCGGGACCTGAGAGGGTTTCGAGGTGTATTGTGCAGGGGAGCTCAGCCTCCTCCTGTTTGCAGAATAATTGAGCGGACGCTTGCGTGTTCGCGCGGGCCCCCGGGACACACTCCCGGGCGGCCGGCTGCTCAGCTCTAGTTGACGCAGCTCCCTGGTTGATCCTGCCAGTAGTCATATGCTTGTCTCAAAGATTAAGCCATGCATGTCTCAGTACAAGCCGCATTAAGGTGAAACCGCGAATGGCTCATTAAATCAGTTATGGTTCCTTAGATCGTACCCACGTTACTTGGATAACTGTGGTAATTCTAGAGCTAATACATGCAAACAGAGTCCCGACCAGAGATGGAAGGGACGCTTTTATTAGATCAAAACCAATCGGTCGGCTCGTCCGGTCCGTTTGCCTTGGTGACTCTGAATAACTTTGGGCTGATCGCACGGTCCTCGTACCGGCGACGCATCTTTCAAATGTCTGCCTTATCAACTGTCGATGGTAGGTTCTGCGCCTACCATGGTTGTAACGGGTAACGGGGAATCAGGGTTCGATTCCGGAGAGGGAGCCTGAGAAACGGCTACCACATCCAAGGAAGGCAGCAGGCGCGCAAATTACCCACTCCCGGCACGGGGAGGTAGTGACGAAAAATAACGATACGGGACTCATCCGAGGCCCCGTAATCGGAATGAGTACACTTTAAATCCTTTAACGAGTATCTATTGGAGGGCAAGTCTGGTGCCAGCAGCCGCGGTAATTCCAGCTCCAATAGCGTATATTAAAGTTGTTGCGGTTAAAAAGCTCGTAGTTGGATTTGTGTCCCACGCTGTTGGTTCACCGCCCGTCGGTGTTTAACTGGCATGTATCGTGGGACGTCCTGCCGGTGGGGCGAGCCGAAGGCGTGCGACGCGCCTCGTGCGTGCTCGTGCGTCCCGAGGCGGACCCCGTTGCAATCCTACCAGGGTGCTCTTGAGTGAGTGTCTCGGTGGGCCGGCACGTTTACTTTGAACAAATTAGAGTGCTTAAAGCAGGCAAGCCCGCCTGAATACTGTGTGCATGGAATAATGGAATAGGACCTCGGTTCTATTTTGTTGGTTTTCGGAACCCGAGGTAATGATTAATAGGGACAGGCGGGGGCATTCGTATTGCGACGTTAGAGGTGAAATTCTTGGATCGTCGCAAGACGAACAGAAGCGAAAGCATTTGCCAAGTATGTTTTCATTAATCAAGAACGAAAGTTAGAGGTTCGAAGGCGATCAGATACCGCCCTAGTTCTAACCATAAACGATGCCAGCC
>NW_025726300.1:72500-77500 GCF_021461395.2 Schistocerca americana | reverse complement strand
AGACTGATTCCTTATAATCATTTGCCATACACCGGTGGAAGCTGCCGAGACGAGTAACTACATAGCGGGCTCGCCGTGTCACTAATGTACAGAGATACAACAGTTTCGACTGGAACCGGATTAAACGTATACACGGCGCTGATTAGTAATAGATAGAGCCATCAGAATACAGATAATGTATACAACTGTCCGTATACATGCTGAAAGACTCTGCTCACAATCACAACCACACGTCAGCCACACACCCTTATCACGCACTACTCTCTGCCTGTAACACGCACACAGACAATATGTAAGCACCAGCATGGAACAACACCCAGTGCATCCTCTCCGCCACATTAGACAATCCACACTGTCATAACCAGACTGGGAGGTCCACTCAGAAAACAGAATATCCCACCCACCCGACAACCACCATTGCTCAGCCAAGCCACCAACACCCACACATGTCCTACACAGGGGTGCACCCAACATCACAATACTGCCTCCTCTCACAGCACACAAACAATGGCAGGAATGAAAGACACAGGTCTGCCACAAGCATGGAATGAGAGCGCCGCCTGTCATGAGCCAAAGGTGCATCCTGACGTGGCAAATCAGATGATGCCGCAGGCATCCACTTACTATAATCACAATCAACAAACCGGCCGCCCCGCCCCGCCCCCCATTAAACCTTTCCTTACAACAATGTGTACCTTAACCTAACCTATATCGTACCGTAACCTAACCTATATCGTACCGTAACCTAACCTATGTCGTACCGTAACCTAACCTATGTCGTACCGTAACCTAACCTATGTCGTACCGTAACCTAACCTATGTCGTACCGTAACCTAACCTATGTCGTACCGTAACCTAACCTATGTCGTACCGTAACCTAACCTATGTCGTACCGTAACCTAACCTATGTCGTACCGTAACCTAACCTATGTCGTACCGTAACCTAACCTATGTCGTACCTTAACCTAACCTATGTCGTACCTTAACCTAACCTATGTCGTACCTTAACCTAACCTATGTCGTACCTTAACCTAACCTATGTCGTACCTTAACCTAACCTATGTCGTACCTTAACCTAACCTATGTCGTACCTTAACCTAACCTATGTCGTACCTTAACCTAACCTATGTCGTACCTTAACCTAACCTATGTCGTACCTTAACCTAACCTATGTCGTACCTTAACCTAACCTATGTCGTACCTTAACCTAACCTATGTCGTACCTTAACCTAACCTATGTCGTACCTTAACCTAACCTATGTCGTACCTTAACCTAACCTATGTCGTACCTTAACCTAACCTATGTCGTACCTTAACCTAACCTATGTCGTACCTTAACCTAACCTATGTCGTACCTTAACCTAACCTATGTCGTACCTTAACCTAACCTATGTCGTACCTTAACCTAACCTATGTCGTACCTTAACCTAACCTATGTCGTACCTTAACCTAACCTATGTCGTACCTTAACCTAACCTATGTCGTACCTTAACCTAACCTATGTCGTACCTTAACCTAACCTATGTCGTACCTTAACCTAACCTATGTTGTACCTTAACCTAACCTATGTCGTACCTTAACCTAACCTATGTCGTACCTTAACCTAACCTATGTCGTACCTTAACCTAACCTGTATTGCGCCTTAACCTAACCTGTATTGCGCCTTAACCTAACCTGTATTGCGCCTTAACGTAACCTGTATTGCGCCTTAACGTAACCTGTATTGCGCCTTAACGTAACCTGTATTGCGCCTTAACGTAACCTGTATTGCGCCTTAACGTAACCTGTATTGCGCCTTAACGTAACCTGTATTGCGCCTTAACGTAACCTGTATTGCGCCTTAACGTAACCTGTATTGCGCCTTAACGTAACCTGTATTGCGCCTTAACGTAACCTGTATTGCGCCTTAACGTAACCTGTATTGCGCCTTAACGTAACCTGTATTGCGCCTTAACGTAACCTGTATTGCGCCTTAACGTAACCTGTATTGCGCCTTAACGTAACCTGTATTGCGCCTTAACGTAACCTGTATTGCGCCTTAACGTAACCTGTATTGCGCCTTAACGTAACCTGTATTGCGCCTTAACGTAACCTGTATTGCGCCTTAACGTAACCTGCATTGCGCCTTAACGTAACCTGCATTGCGCCTTAACGTAACCTGTATTGCGCCTTAACGTAACCTGTATTGCGCCTTAACGTAACCTGTATTGCGCCTTAACGTAACCTGTATTGCGCCTTAACGTAACCTGTATTGCGCCTTAACGTAACCTGTATTGCGCCTTAACGTAACCGATATTGCGCCTTAACGTAACCTATATTGCGCCGTAACGTAACCTATATTGCGCCGTAACGTAACCCACATTGCCCCTTAACGTAACCCACATTGCCCCTTAACGTAACCCACATTGCCCCTTAACGTAACCCAACACACGTTGGGCCTTAACCCAACACACGTTGGGCCTTAACCCAACACACGTTGGGCCTTAACCCAACACACGTTGGGCCTTAACCCAACACACGTTGGGCCTTAACCCAACACACGTTGGGCCTTAACCCAACACACGTTGGGCCTTAACCCAACACACGTTGGGCCTTAACCCAACACACGTTGGGCCTTAACCCAACACACGTTGGGCCTTAACCCAACACACGTTGGGCCTTAACCCAACACACGTTGGGCCTTAACCCAACACACGTTGGGCCTTAACCCAACACACGTTGGGCCTTAACCCAACACACGTTGGGCCTTAACCCAACACACGTTGGGCCTTAACCTGCTCTGTAATTGTCATACGACGCGTTAAATTAGTGTAGTGTTGCCTAACTGCAACCCCCGCAATATAGTTTGCTACTCGCACTGCCCGGTCCCCAGTGTATCGCTTCATGTTAAACACCTTGCAGCTATACACTGTAATGTGGATGGCAGCAGGACGTACATGCTCAATGCCCTTTGCAGTTGTTCATTGGCATTTGCAGTTGTTCATTGGCATTCGCATGTGCGAAGCACTTAGCCTACGCTGTGGTACGGCCTGTGTCAACTGTCCGCTGATGTTGTACGTCCAAATCACACACTGTACTGCACATTGGTCCTCATGTACTGAATGATACATCGTGGTACATGTGACCGTACAACGACTGCGCCAACAACGGCGAACCATGCGGTCCAAATGTTGTGCACTCAGCTACGTGTCGTCTCCCTATAAGAGCTGGATTGCAGTGTGGTATGCCCTGGATGGCGATCAGCATGAGCCGTCTGTTGATGTAGTGGCGCGTGTTGTCAGACGTAGTCGTCTCTTCTCACACACCGTGATAGCATGGTGCACTGCGTTCCACATCTGCGACATGCGACAGAGGCCGGTTGACAGTCGTTCGCGCAATGGACATCGCATACGTACGGGGGCCACCTTCCACGTGTTCGCGAAGCGTGCACATGTTGTTGCGTGTATGTGGGCAGACATAGTGTGTCGTGACACCTGACACAGGCATGCAACAATCGTTGAATTTGCAAATGGCGATGGACGCCTACGTTTGCTGGTGACGTTATGCAAATGAACAACTGGTAAACCGTTGTGGTGCGGTTGTTCTCGCTAGAGGTGAATCAGTGATGGCGACGATCGGTTGAGCTACCAACCGGTTGTTCCAGCGATACCCACCATGCCCACGAACGTGAATGGCATCTGGGTGTGAAGCGATACGCGGCGGTGGCTGGGTGGGACCGTCCCCGGCCGGTGAGGGGGGGCCTCCCGGCGTGCTGGCCGCGCGGTGCGTGGGCGCACGCGCTACAGCCGGCTGGTGGGGGCGGCCAGTGGCAGGCGCGCCGGCCGACGGAGGCGGCAGGCGGCGCAGCTGCGCGCCGGCGCACCCTGCACGCGGCGCCGTGCGGCCAAAGTAGGTCCTCGCGGGCCCGGTGCGAAGCGCGGTGGACATCTGCAGTGTGCTGGTCCGATTGAGGACTGTGTGCGCTGAGGATGCGCCGCCGCCCGGCGCTCGGCGCCGCGACGCCGTCTGCTGCTCGGTCGCCTCTGCGGTTCTCGCAGGTGGTTTGTATCGCAGCTGTGCGGACGTGTTGGCGCGTGCGCTGTGCTGGGAGAGTTCGCTTCGGCACCCAAGTGGGGCTTTTGTCCTTCTGTGGCGCTGGCGTTGGAGCTGCCGGTCACCGTAGGTGGCGCGTGTTGTCTCCCGCCGGCAATGCCACGACAGCACGCTCCCGGGCCTCTGTCGGCAGCGGCAAGCTCAGTTGGGAGCACGGGTGGTCGCACCTAAAGCGTCTACTCGCCAAACTCCGGGCGATTGCGCCTCTCTCGAACCCGACCAAGTACTTAGGACGGCGCTGCGCGCCGCCGGGACCTGAGAGGGTTTCGAGGTGTATTGTGCAGGGGAGCTCAGCCTCCTCCTGTTTGCGGAATAATTGAGCGGACGCTTGCGTGTTCGCGCGGGCCCCCGGGACACACTCCCGGGCGGCCGGCTGCTCAGCTCTAGTCGACGCAGCTCCCTGGTTGATCCTGCCAGTAGTCATATGCTTGTCTCAAAGATTAAGCCATGCATGTCTCAGTACAAGCCGCATTAAGGTGAAACCGCGAATGGCTCATTAAATCAGTTATGGTTCCTTAGATCGTACCCACGTTACTTGGATAACTGTGGTAATTCTAGAGCTAATACATGCAAACAGAGTCCCGACCAGAGATGGAAGGGACGCTTTTATTAGATCAAAACCAATCGGTCGGCTCGTCCGGTCCGTTTGCCTTGGTGACTCTGAATAACTTTGGGCTGATCGCACGGTCCTCGTACCGGCGACGCATCTTTCAAATGTCTGCCTTATCAACTGTCGATGGTAGGTTCTGCGCCTACCATGGTTGTAACGGGTAACGGGGAATCAGGGTTCGATTCCGGAGAGGGAGCCTGAGAAACGGCTACCACATCCAAGGAAGGCAGCAGGCGCGCAAATTACCCACTCCCGGCACGGGGAGGTAGTGACGAAAAATAACGATACGGGACTCATC
>NW_025726300.1:65000-70000 GCF_021461395.2 Schistocerca americana | reverse complement strand
AAAGTACGTGAAACCGTTCTGGGGTAAACGTGAGAAGTCCGAAAGGTCGAACGGGTGAGATTCACGCCCATCCGGCCACAGGCCTCCGCCCTCGGCAGATGGGGCCGGCCGCCCGCGCGGAGCAATCCGCGGCGGGGTCGTGTCCGGTTGCCTTTCCACTCGCCGCGGGGTGGGGCCGTTCCGGTGTGCGGTGGGCCGCACTTCTCCCCTAGTAGGACGTCGCGACCCGCTGGGTGCCGGCCTACGGCCCGGGTGCGCAGCCTGTCCTTCCGCGGGCCTCGGTTCGCGTCTGTTGGGCAGAGCCCCGGTGTCCTGGCTGGCTGCCCGGCGGTATATCTGGAGGAGTCGATTCGCCCCTTTGGGCGCTCGGGCTCCCGGCAAGCGCGCGCGGTTCTTCCCGGATGACGGACCTACCTGGCCCGGCCCCGGACCCGCGCCGCTGTTGGCTCGGGATGCTCTCGGGCGGAATAATCGCTCCCGTCAGCGGCGCTTCAGCTTTGGACAATTTCACGACCCGTCTTGAAACACGGACCAAGGAGTCTAACATGTGCGCGAGTCATTGGGCTGTACGAAACCTAAAGGCGTAATGAAAGTGAAGGTCTCGCCTTGCGCGGGCCGAGGGAGGATGGGGCTTCCCCGCCCTTCACGGGGCGGCGGCCTCCGCACTCCCGGGGCGTCTCGTCCTCATTGCGAGGTGAGGCGCACCTAGAGCGTACACGTTGGGACCCGAAAGATGGTGAACTATGCCTGGCCAGGACGAAGTCAGGGGAAACCCTGATGGAGGTCCGTAGCGATTCTGACGTGCAAATCGATCGTCGGAGCTGGGTATAGGGGCGAAAGACTAATCGAACCATCTAGTAGCTGGTTCCCTCCGAAGTTTCCCTCAGGATAGCTGGTGCTCGTACGAGTCTCATCCGGTAAAGCGAATGATTAGAGGCCTTGGGGCCGAAACGACCTCAACCTATTCTCAAACTTTAAATGGGTGAGATCTCCGGCTTGCTTGATATGCTGAAGCCGCGAGCAAACGACTCGGATCGGAGTGCCAAGTGGGCCACTTTTGGTAAGCAGAACTGGCGCTGTGGGATGAACCAAACGCCGAGTTAAGGCGCCCGAATCGACGCTCATGGGAAACCATGAAAGGCGTTGGTTGCTTAAGACAGCAGGACGGTGGCCATGGAAGTCGGAATCCGCTAAGGAGTGTGTAACAACTCACCTGCCGAAGCAACTAGCCCTGAAAATGGATGGCGCTGAAGCGTCGTGCCTATACTCGGCCGTCAGTCTGGCAGTCATGGCCGGTCCTTGCGGCCGGCCGCGAAGCCCTGACGAGTAGGAGGGTCGCGGCGGTGGGCGCAGAAGGGTCTGGGCGTGAGCCTGCCTGGAGCCGCCGTCGGTGCAGATCTTGGTGGTAGTAGCAAATACTCCAGCGAGGCCCTGGAGGGCTGACGCGGAGAAGGGTTTCGTGTGAACAGCCGTTGCACACGAGTCAGTCGATCCTAAGCCCTAGGAGAAATCCGATGTTGATGGGGGCCGTCATAGCATGATGCACTTTGTGCTGGCCCCCGTTGGGCGAAAGGGAATCCGGTTCCTATTCCGGAACCCGGCAGCGGAACCGATACAAGTCGGGCCCCTCTTTTAGAGATGCTCGTCGGGGTAACCCAAAAGGACCCGGAGACGCCGTCGGGAGATCGGGGAAGAGTTTTCTTTTCTGCATGAGCGTTCGAGTTCCCTGGAATCCTCTAGCAGGGAGATAGGGTTTGGAACGCGAAGAGCACCGCAGTTGCGGCGGTGTCCCGATCTTCCCCTCGGACCTTGAAAATCCGGGAGAGGGCCACGTGGAGGTGTCGCGCCGGTTCGTACCCATATCCGCAGCAGGTCTCCAAGGTGAAGAGCCTCTAGTCGATAGAATAATGTAGGTAAGGGAAGTCGGCAAATTGGATCCGTAACTTCGGGATAAGGATTGGCTCTGAGGATCGGGGCGTGTCGGGCTTGGTCGGGAAGTGGGTCAGCGCTAACGTGCCGGGCCTGGGCGAGGTGAGTGCCGTAGGGGTGCCGGTAAGTGCGGGCGTTTAGCGCGGGCGTGGTCTGCTCTCGCCGTTGGTTGGCCTCGTGCTGGCCGGCGGTGCAGGATGCGCGCGCCTGCGCGGCGTTCGCGCCCCGGTGCTTCAACCTGCGTGCAGGATCCGAGCTCGGTCCCGTGCCTTGGCCTCCCACGGATCTTCCTTGCTGCGAGGCCGCGTCCGCCTTAGCGTGCTCCTCCGGGGGCGCGCGGGTGCGCGGATTCTCTTCGGCCGCCATTCAACGATCAACTCAGAACTGGCACGGACTGGGGGAATCCGACTGTCTAATTAAAACAAAGCATTGCGATGGCCCTAGCGGGTGTTGACGCAATGTGATTTCTGCCCAGTGCTCTGAATGTCAACGTGAAGAAATTCAAGCAAGCGCGGGTAAACGGCGGGAGTAACTATGACTCTCTTACTTCTGACACCATGGCGGGAGTAACTATGACTCTCTTAAGGTGGCCAAGTGGCGGCGGTGTGGCTGCATCCGGACTTGGCTTTTCGAAGTGCGGTCTTGATGTAGTCGTGCTGCTGCTGCGAGGTGCCTTCCTTGGGTTATAGTTACAGGGAGAGCGATGCGCAATACATGGGCCTAGCCCTCTTAGCCTCTCCTCTCCTGCGGTCTTCTCCCCTTCTCGTGGGCCCGCTGATTTTCGCAGAGTGGAAGACCGCACCAGGGGCTTGGGGGGGTTACCAGCCCCCCCTCGCATTATCCCTTTATAGTTGGGGGCAGCCGACAAGAAACAAGAGATGGTGGCCCTTCCGCTGAAGGTGCCACCCCAGCTACCCCAGCACCTATCCGGCCAACCGGCCGTAACGAAAATGCGATAGTTTGTGTAGCTCCCTTTGCTTGCAGTGAGTGCCACCGCACTTTTACCACGAAGAACGGTCTCGGGGTCCATCGCCGCCGCCAACACCCTGCGGCCGCCAACGCTGAGATCGTGACGGAGAGGCATCGCGCGAGGTGGACGGAGGAAGAAGTCCTGTCGCTCGCCAAGGCAGAGGCCGAACTGTTCCTTGAGAGGGACGCCCGGTTCTTCTTTGTAAATCAAGAACTTACCAGGATGTTCCCCGACCGAACGCTTGAGGCAATCAAGTGCCGACGGCGGCAAGCTGCCCACAAGCAGCTTGTCCGCCAATTCATGGAGGCACTTGAGATCGGTCGGGGCGAAGAGCCGGCGTCCCGCCGTGGAGCAGCGAGCTCGCTGCCTGACGCGGGCGAGGCCGCTGCGCCGCCCGTCGACGCAGCCGAGGACTTCGCGGCCGACACCACCGGGCCGCCGCCGGAGGGGCCGACTGACGCCGCCATCTGGGAGCATCTGGCGGGGCTGCCTGCTTCCGCCCAGCGTTTCTCTGCCCTGGATCGAGTCATTGGTCTGGGGCGGGGCACGCCGCCCGATGTCATCCTGGGCATGCTCCCGGATGCCCTTGCGTCGGTCGGGTCCAGGGGGGAGAGGTCGATCACCAGGACACAGCGGCCGCGCCAATCATCCAAGCGGCCGCCTGCCGCCCCGCCGCTGCAGAAGCGCAAGCGGCGCCGCTGGGAATACGCGCGCACACAGGACGCCTTCCGTAGGTCGCGTGCACGTTGCGTGCGCGGCTTGCTGGACGGCACCCTGCTGCAGCCGCCACCCGACATCCCCGGTCTGCTGGACTTCTGGGCGGACCTCTTCACGAAGAAGCCGATCTCCACCGCCGGCTTCATCCGTGACCGCCTCCTCCCGCACTCGGAGCCTGTCGCTCCTGAGTGCCTATGGGGGCCGGTCACACGTGAGGAGGTCGCTGCTGCCTTGCCGCCCAGGGGATCGGCAGCCGGGCCGGACGGCCTGACTCCAGCGGAGCTGCGGCGCCTGCCGCATGAAGTCCTGGTGAAACTCTTGAACCTCTTCCTCCTGGCCCGCGCCCTCCCCGAGCGTCTGCTTCGCGCCCGGACGTCACTTCTCCCCAAAACGGCTGCACCAACATCCCCCGCTGACTTTCGCCCCATTACGGTCTGCTCGGTGTTGGCGCGGACCTTTCACAAGGTGCTCGCGTCACGCCTGATGCGTGCATGTGCTGTGGACGAACGTCAGCGGGCATTCATCCCCCGGGATGGGATGTTGGAAAACACCTTCATCTTGGACACTGCTCTCACCGACGCAGTCCGCTCCTGTCGCTCTGTTTTTGTGGCATCGATCGACGTCTCTAAAGCGTTCGATTCGGTGGACCATGCTGCCCTCCGCCCCGTGCTGAGGGCTCATGGCCTGCCGGATTGCTTTATTGAGTACGTCGAAAGGTGTTACGAGGGTAGCACGACGGTGATAGCGGGCGGCGCCGACGTGGGCGTGCCCCTGCAGCCGGCTAGGGGTGTGCGTCAGGGTGACCCCCTCTCCCCCCTCCTTTTCAATTTTGCGGTGGACTATGTTTTGAGTCAACTTCCCTCCCACATCGGAGCTCGGATCCTTGGTCGCAGAGTTAACGCTGCGGCCTTCGCAGATGACGTCCTGCTTTTTGCATCGACCGCGAGGGGATTGCAGTCCCTCATCGACGCAGCCGTCGCAGCCCTCGCCCATCTGGGGCTGCAGATCAACGCCCGGAAGTGTTTCACCCTCGCCTTAGTCGCGTCTGGGCGCGACAAGAAGGTGAAGGTCGACGCCGACGTTACCTTCAAAGCGGGCAACGCCACCGTGCCCGCCCTACGTGTGGGTGAAACCTTCCGGTACCTGGGACTGCAATTCTCCACCGCGGGTCGCTGCGCTTTCAACCCACGACGCCACCTGGTGGAGCAGCTGGACGTCATCTCCCGAGCTCCGCTCAAGCCGCAACAGCGCCTCCACGCCCTCACCACCGTACTTCTGCCTGGCCTGTACCATGGGCTGGCCCTCAGCCGCACCCGAGTGGGTGCGTTGAAAGCGGCAGATGTGACCATCCGTGCCGCCGTCAGGAGATGGTTCCGCCTTCCGG
>NW_025726300.1:50000-60000 GCF_021461395.2 Schistocerca americana | reverse complement strand
CGTACCTTAACCTAACCTATGTCGTACCTTAACCTAACCTATGTCGTACCTTAACCTAACCTATGTCGTACCTTAACCTAACCTATGTCGTACCTTAACCTAACCTATGTCGTACCTTAACCTAACCTATGTCGTACCTTAACCTAACCTATGTCGTACCTTAACCTAACCTATGTCGTACCTTAACCTAACCTATGTCGTACCTTAACCTAACCTATGTCGTACCTTAACCTAACCTATGTCGTACCTTAACCTAACCTATGTCGTACCTTAACCTAACCTATGTCGTACCTTAACCTAACCTATGTCGTACCTTAACCTAACCTATGTCGTACCTTAACCTAACCTATGTCGTACCTTAACCTAACCTATGTCGTACCTTAACCTAACCTATGTCGTACCTTAACCTAACCTATGTCGTACCTTAACCTAACCTATGTCGTACCTTAACCTAACCTATGTCGTACCTTAACCTAACCTATGTCGTACCTTAACCTAACCTATGTCGTACCTTAACCTAACCTATGTCGTACCTTAACCTAACCTATGTCGTACCTTAACCTAACCTATGTCGTACCTTAACCTAACCTATGTCGTACCTTAACCTAACCTATGTCGTACCTTAACCTAACCTATGTCGTACCTTAACCTAACCTGTATTGCGCCTTAACCTAACCTGTATTGCGCCTTAACGTAACCTGTATTGCGCCTTAACGTAACCTGTATTGCGCCTTAACGTAACCTGTATTGCGCCTTAACGTAACCTGTATTGCGCCTTAACGTAACCTGTATTGCGCCTTAACGTAACCTGTATTGCGCCTTAACGTAACCTGTATTGCGCCTTAACGTAACCTGTATTGCGCCTTAACGTAACCTGTATTGCGCCTTAACGTAACCTGTATTGCGCCTTAACGTAACCTGTATTGCGCCTTAACGTAACCTGTATTGCGCCTTAACGTAACCTGTATTGCGCCTTAACGTAACCTGTATTGCGCCTTAACGTAACCTGTATTGCGCCTTAACGTAACCTGTATTGCGCCTTAACGTAACCTGTATTGCGCCTTAACGTAACCTGTATTGCGCCTTAACGTAACCTGTATTGCGCCTTAAGGTAACCTGTATTGCGCCTTAACGTAACCTGTATTGCGCCTTAACGTAACCTGTATTGCGCCTTAACGTAACCTGCATTGCGCCTTAACGTAACCTGTATTGCGCCTTAACGTAACCTGTATTGCGCCTTAACGTAACCTGTATTGCGCCTTAACGTAACCTGTATTGCGCCTTAACGTAACCTGTATTGCGCCTTAACGTAACCTGTATTGCGCCTTAACGTAACCGATATTGCGCCTTAACGTAACCTATATTGCGCCGTAACGTAACCTATATTGCGCCGTAACGTAACCCACATTGCCCCTTAACGTAACCCACATTGCCCCTTAACGTAACCCACATTGCCCCTTAACGTAACCCAACACACGTTGGGCCTTAACCCAACACACGTTGGGCCTTAACCCAACACACGTTGGGCCTTAACCCAACACACGTTGGGCCTTAACCCAACACACGTTGGGCCTTAACCCAACACACGTTGGGCCTTAACCCAACACACGTTGGGCCTTAACCCAACACACGTTGGGCCTTAACCCAACACACGTTGGGCCTTAACCCAACACACGTTGGGCCTTAACCCAACACACGTTGGGCCTTAACCCAACACACGTTGGGCCTTAACCCAACACACGTTGGGCCTTAACCCAACACACGTTGGGCCTTAACCCAACACACGTTGGGCCTTAACCCAACACACGTTGGGCCTTAACCTGCTCTGTAATTGTCATACGACGCGTTAAATTAGTGTAGTGTTGCCTAACTGCAACCCCCGCAATATAGTTTGCTACTCGCACTGCCCGGTCCCCAGTGTATCGCTTCATGTTAAACACCTTGCAGCTATACACTGTAATGTGGATGGCAGCAGGACGTACATGCTCAATGCCCTTTGCAGTTGTTCATTGGCATTTGCAGTTGTTCATTGGCATTCGCATGTGCGAAGCACTTAGCCTACGCTGTGGTACGGCCTGTGTCAACTGTCCGCTGATGTTGTACGTCCAAATCACACACTGTACTGCACATTGGTCCTCATGTACTGAATGATACATCGTGGTACATGTGACCGTACAACGACTGCGCCAACAACGGCGAACCATGCGGTCCAAATGTTGTGCACTCAGCTACGTGTCGTCTCCCTATAAGAGCTGGATTGCAGTGTGGTATGCCCTGGATGGCGATCAGCATGAGCCGTCTGTTGATGTAGTGGCGCGTGTTGTCAGACGTAGTCGTCTCTTCTCACACACCGTGATAGCATGGTGCACTGCGTTCCACATCTGCGACATGCGACAGAGGCCGGTTGACAGTCGTTCGCGCAATGGACATCGCATACGTACGGGGGCCACCTTCCACGTGTTCGCGAAGCGTGCACGTGTTGTTGCGTGTATGTGGGCAGACATAGTGTGTCGTGACACCTGACACAGGCATGCAACAATCGTTGAATTTGCAAATGGCGATGGACGCCTACGTTTGCTGGTGACGTTATGCAAATGAACAACTGGTAAACCGTTGTGGTGCGGTTGTTCTCGCTAGAGGTGAATCAGTGATGGCGACGATCGGTTGAGCTACCAACCGGTTGTTCCAGCGATACCCACCATGCCCACGAACGTGAATGGCATCTGGGTGTGAAGCGATACGCGGCGGTGGCTGGGTGGGACCGTCCCCGGCCGGTGAGGGGGGGCCTCCCGGCGTGCTGGCCGCGCGGTGCGTGGGCGCACGCGCTACAGCCGGCTGGTGGGGGCGGCCAGTGGCAGGCGCGCCGGCCGACGGAGGCGGCAGGCGGCGCAGCTGCGCGCCGGCGCACCCTGCACGCGGCGCCGTGCGGCCAAAGTAGGTCCTCGCGGGCCCGGTGCGAAGCGCGGTGGACATCTGCAGTGTGCTGGTCCGATTGAGGACTGTGTGCGCTGAGGATGCGCCGCCGCCCGGCGCTCGGCGCCGCGACGCCGTCTGCTGCTCGGTCGCCTCTGCGGTTCTCGCAGGTGGTTTGTATCGCAGCTGTGCGGACGTGTTGGCGCGTGCGCTGTGCTGGGAGAGTTCGCTTCGGCACCCAAGTGGGGCTTTTGTCCTTCTGTGGCGCTGGCGTTGGAGCTGCCGGTCACCGTAGGTGGCGCGTGTTGTCTCCCGCCGGCAATGCCACGACAGCACGCTCCCGGGCCTCTGTCGGCAGCGGCAAGCTCAGTTGGGAGCACGGGTGGTCGCACCTAAAGCGTCTACTCGCCAAACTCCGGGCGATTGCGCCTCTCTCGAACCCGACCAAGTACTTAGGACGGCGCTGCGCGCCGCCGGGACCTGAGAGGGTTTCGAGGTGTATTGTGCAGGGGAGCTCAGCCTCCTCCTGTTTGCAGAATAATTGAGCGGACGCTTGCGTGTTCGCGCGGGCCCCCGGGACACACTCCCGGGCGGCCGGCTGCTCAGCTCTAGTTGACGCAGCTCCCTGGTTGATCCTGCCAGTAGTCATATGCTTGTCTCAAAGATTAAGCCATGCATGTCTCAGTACAAGCCGCATTAAGGTGAAACCGCGAATGGCTCATTAAATCAGTTATGGTTCCTTAGATCGTACCCACGTTACTTGGATAACTGTGGTAATTCTAGAGCTAATACATGCAAACAGAGTCCCGAGTCTGGCGTGAGGTCAGTCGCTTGACGGCGCGTTTCGGCGCGGGCCCGCCCGTTGCCGGCGCGCCGTAAGGCACGGAGGCTCGCACTGGGGCGTATCGCTTTCCAGTCGGGCGTGCCGCGGCAGTCCTCACTCGGGGAAGTGAAGCGTCTCTTACAGCCTCTCCTTCCCAAGTAGCTCTTTCCGCCTTCCCGTGGTGCCAGACGTCAAGCTCGGCATTCTGCCTTGCGTCAAAAGGGAGAGCTGCGACCCAACCCGATGCGAAAGCGAAGGGTGCGTGGCACAGGGGGAGCTGTGTCGAGGGACCGAACACCAGTCCCTTTCTGTTCGCAGGGCACAGACCAGCAGGTGCTCTGCATGCCGGCGACCTCGTTTGTCGGCGTGGGATCTCGGCGCGAGTCGGCAAGGGTGCTTCGCCGCGCCCCTGGGTAACCGGGGCGTGTTCTGCCAAACCCAGGAGGTGGTGACATCGCCTGGGCTAGGTTAGATGGGCCCAGACCGCCGAACGACTGGGGGACCGACCCACCACCTGAGTAGGAGTGGGTCTTCGGCCTTCAGGTGGAAACTCGGGCTAGTAGGCGGCGAAGGGCGAGGGGTGCATCCGCCTCTCCGGAGTGCGGGGTGCACTTGCCGAGGAGCGTCGAGTGAAATCGTCGACGACGAGGCCTTCGACGGGGACCAGTGCGCTGGCAACGGCGCGTTGAACCCTGCAGCTCAGGAGTGCCCTTGACCTAGGGGCGAGGTCGGTGGGCGAGCTGCAACAGTCCCCCCCCATGCCAGAGGAGCCGGTCCGGGGTAAGAGACGGGCTCCCAACCTTCTTTCACTCGTCAACATCATGGCAGATCAAGAGACGAGTGACTCGAGTGCGCTTTCGAGGGCGAGTATGTCCGCTGTCCCTACCTCACAGGAGGAAGTGGGACACGAAGATGAAAACATTTATGAAAGACACTGTCGCATCAGTCAAATTCTTGACTCAAGTGTCAAAAACGGTAAGATTAGTCAGGCCGCGGTCCTGGCAATAAAGAATGAGCTTGCTGCCTGGGCCATAGCACATGCAAAGCTAGAAGGGCGGCTTGAAGAATTGGAAAAAGAGAATACCAGACTTCGACAACAACCGACTAAGACATGGGCTGGAGTGGTGGCGCAAACCGCCACGAAGGCCCAAACAACCAAGGAAACGATTGCCAAGGTTTCGAAGAAACCAGACACGGCAGTCTTTCTAAGACCACTACCTGGACAGACCATCAAAAAAGTACAAGAAATTTTCACAACAACCATTGACCCGGCAAAAGATAAAATCAAAGTGAACAAAGTGAAAGCTACTAAGAATGTGGTAATCGTGGATCTTGCCACAGAAGAAGATAGAGACAAGATACTAAATAATAGTAAACTAAAGAAGGCAGTCAAATGTGAACCACTAAAAAAGAGAAATCCATTAGTTATCCTCTATGATGTACCTGTAGCCTTGACCGAAAGTGACATGTATGAAACCCTTTATAACCAGAATTTTGATGACTGTGAGTGGGAAACGTTCAAAAATGAATTCAAGCTGCGTTTTAAAACCGGGCCTCGGGAACGAGATGTCGTCCATCACGTCGCCGAGGTTTCTGGTAAGATGTGGCGCAAATTAACCGCTATGGGCAAAGTATATATAGGGTTTCACGCAATTAATGTCAGAGACTACTTAGTAGTCCCCCGATGCCACAATTGTGGCGATCTGGACCATGTCCATAAGCACTGCGAAAGAAAGCCGGCCTGCTCCAGGTGTGGGGCAGAAGACCACACAAGAAAAAATTGCAACAAAAATGTAACCTGCATTCCTTGCACAAAAAGAGGAAGAAAACCGTGCAACACCACCGGAAGGAACTGCCCAACGTACAGGATGTTGGAACAAAGACTAATTTCGCGAATTGACTATGGCTGAGGCCATAACTGAACTCAGGAAGCCTAAAAGGAAATCCCCAAGCAAGAGGTTGAGGGACGCTCTGAGAGCAAGCAAATTCAAACAATTTCTACAAAAAGTCATGCAACCAAGATCCATGGTAATAATAATGAAAGATGTATGTGTACAAACAGATCCGTGCGAAGAAGAAGCTCCCTCTCCTCCTTGCTGGGGACCTGGGTCGAACCAAGAACCTTCTCGGCCACGAAGGCATCCTGTACCTGGGAGTTCACTTCCACTTAGTAAAGAATCAGAAAACACCGCACAAGTCCAGTTTGATGAAGTGACTAGCACAAACTCATTCCCTGTATCACCAACTCAGAGAGGAATGGGAATAGACCCCCAACGAATATACCCCAACCTGGAGCATGCACTGCAACTCTCCAGATTGGAGGAGCCGGCAATCCTCACCACGGCACTAAGACATGTGGTACGTGTCGGCCATGAATATGGCAGAGATGTCACCTTCCCAGTAATGGAGGCTGTGGATAGAATCCAGCTCAAGACAATGAATCTCCCCACCGACTTCGGAGCCCTGCGAGATCTAGTTAAAAAGGTATTTGAAAGACGTAATGAGAATTTCAACATAGAAGAATTATATCACCAAGCAGTAATAACCAATGGCAGAGTAGCTCACGACTGGTCCAAAAACTGGCCAGAATCACATATTCATACCTACTTCCCACGTGAACCAAATAAACGTGGGTCAGATAAACGCACACAACAGTAAACTAGTCTTGCAGGAACTTCGGAGGGTGGTGGAAGAGAAGAGTCTAGACGTGCTCTGTCTACAGGAACCGTACTCTCAAGCGGGACGAATCCCATACATGGCTGCCAATTGGCAAATGATATACACTGGAGAAGAACCAAAAGCAGCAATAATAATAACAAACAAATCATTCAGAACCACGGTCCTCGCGCAGTTTTCGAGCGAACACTGCAATGTCGTGGAACTTCAAACATCGAAAGGAGTGATCTACATCTCAAACATTTACTTCCAATATGGGCGAGAAATAGATGAGTTTTTGGAGATACTCACACAGGTTACCACGGCACTGCGGGGACGCAGGATGATAGTGACGGCAGACATAAATGCAAAGTCCCCCCTGTGGTTCAGTGGCACTCACGATGATCGAGGACTAAAGGCCGAAGAGACGATAATGGCATTACAACTGGTGGTTGCAAACCAACAAGGGAACCCCCCCACCTATACAGGCGGCGGGGGAGATGGCACAAATATAGATGTGACGTTGGTAACACCAAATCTCATCACAAAAGTCAACAACTGGAAAGTGTGGGACAGAGCAACCACCAGTGATCATAACTTAATTTCTTTCAACATTGGGGAAAGGGAGTGCCACAGGGACACGGGGTGGGAGCTGCAGTTCAATTATAACAAAGCCAACTGGGACCGTCTCGCGGAGGAGTGCGACATCCCGACATTGCTGGAGGGTGATGAAAACGTAGATGAATACGCCGAAGAGCTGGTACAGGCTATCACCAGGGCGGTGCGAGCCGCGGTACCAACCAGGAGGAGAGCCGTCGCGGCCACCCCCACACCATGGTCGGCTGAATTAGAACAGATGCGCCAGGCTGTAAGGAGGGCGAGGAGGTATTACCAGCGGAGTGTCGTCTGGAGAGAGAAACAAAGATGGCTACAGATCTACAGAGAGAGCAAAGATCAATTCCAACAGGAGCTCAGGGCTGTCAGACTCAGAAGTTGGGAGAGTTACGTAAAAAGCCAATTGGCTACAGACCCTTGGGGAGTCCCGTACAAGTTAGTAAGAGAGAAAATAAGATCACCTATGGTGCTCTCCACTGTCAGGGACGGGGACCGGATGACGGGCACGTGGCAGGAAACTGCCGAGGCCCTCCTCCGGGTCCTGTTGCCTGACGACGTGGAAGATAATGAGACAGATGAACAGAAAGAAATAAGAAGAGAAGACCAAAGGGACTACAACAATAACATAAGAACTTACCCCTTCTCTGAAGAGGAAGTCGCTGCCCAAATAAAGGCCCTTAAAAAGGGTAAAGCTCCTGGCCCAGACGGCATTACTGCGGAGGTGGTGCAATTCCTTGCCCCCCAGCTCGTAGCTCCTCTCACAAAGTTGTACAACGAGTGCTTACAACTCGGGAAATTCCCAGCAATTTGGAAAAAAGCAAATGTAATAATAATTAAAAAGAGTCCAGACAAAGATCCTACAGAAATCAAGTCTTATAGACCTATCTGCCTGCTAGATGTACTGGGCAAACTTTTTGAGAGGCTACTAGCACACAGACTGACAGCACACCGCATGCTGTGTGGGATGAGCGACAGACAATTCGGTTTTCGGTCTGGGTGTTCTGCGTCTGACGCAATCGCCCTGGCTGCCGAGGTCTGTGGCTCTGCCCCGCACAAGTATGTTGTCGGCATCATGGTAGACATCAGTGGCGCCTTCGACAACCTGTGGTGGCCCTCACTCTTTTCCCGCCTGCGGGAAAGGAACTGTCCAGGGCTACTATACGGCTGTCTGAGGAGCTATTGTGTAGACAGGGAGGTCTCGCTATCGGCCCCTAGCGGCATAGTCAGGAAGATTGTGACCAAAGGATGTCCTCAGGGCTCTGTCCTTGGACCTCTCTTTTGGGACATAAATATGGAGCCTCTACTTGAGGATCTAAAGAATTGTGACGATGTGCTAGAGGTCATAGCATACGCGGACGACCTCCTCTTGCTGGTCGGCGGCCGTAGCCGTGAGGATTTAGAACCGAAAGTGGAGAGAGCTATAACTGTGCTTACATCGTGGTGCCAAAGAAGTAAAATGACTATTGCGCCCAATAAATCAACATACTTGCTTCTCAAAGGCCAATTGGTCAGAAATCCCACAGTTAGAATCAACGGCATGCCAGTTCTTCGGCGCCGTGAGGCCCGATATCTGGGTGTAATCATCGATGAGAGGTGGAACTTTGCAACACATATTGACACCGTATCCCAAAAGTCACTGGTCTTACTAAATAACCTTATTGGAATAGGTCACAAGCGATTCCACCTGCCACCAAATCTAATAAAACTATATCACAATAGTATTCTGACCTCTATAGTAGGATACGGATCAGGAGTCTGGGCACACAGACTCACGAGGGTCATGCCTGCCATGGCCGTAAGAAGAGTGCAGCGGAACATGCTTCTACGTTCAGCAGGGGCTTACAGAACTACACCAGGAGGAGCGTTACTAGTACTAATGGGGATTTGCCCATTAGACATAAAAATCAGGGAGCAAGCCGCCTGGTACTGGGTGAAGAAGGAAAACAGGGATAAAATCCGGGAAATACTTGGGGTCTATGCGGGGGACAGATATGCTATCAAAAAGAGGGGAATAGAACTTTGGCAGAATCAATGGAGTAGTGAGGAAACGGGACGCAGAACCTATGAACTGCTACCAGACATCGAGGAAAGGCTAAAACT
Source organism: Schistocerca americana (assembly GCF_021461395.2). Taxonomy (NCBI): domain Eukaryota; kingdom Metazoa; phylum Arthropoda; class Insecta; order Orthoptera; family Acrididae; genus Schistocerca; species Schistocerca americana. Next base: position 50,894 of record NW_025726300.1, on the reverse strand, counting down.
TACATTTTTCACACCCACAAGAGGAATGCTGCACTTTCTTACTGGACATGGACCATACCCGACATATCTATGTCGGTTTGGGAAACAGGCTACACCAGCGTGCGACTGTGGTGCTGTGCAAGGTACCCCAGAACATGTGGTGTATGAGTGCCACCTCTTCGATGATGTGGCCCATGATCTACGACAACAGCTACCAAATAGGGACACGTACCACATATTAAGAAGCGAAAGCACTTTCAACATCTTAAATACTCTCACTGATGTGATATCAAAGAAAGTAATTAAGAACTTTCTTAGGGACAACCACCAGTGAAGGACTAACATTTCCACCGAATTAGACTCGTACACCCTTCCTGTACCGCCAAGTGGGGACCTGGCCAGCCGTCATACGGCTGGAATCCGCCTTACCATGGACTAGGAGGGAGGGGGGTACAAAACACCGGATTTGACCGCACACCAATTGTGACATGTAGTTAGGTTAGATTAGAGTAGAAGATAGAATAATACTAGAGTAGACTGCAGCGACACCAACTTACGGCCAGCCCAGTGCCAGGGGCACGCCCGCTGGGATTAGCTCAGTGGGCCGTGGCCAACACCAGTAGGTTTATAGTAGCACTGGCACACCTGTAACGCTGCAGGTAGAATGTAGACTTAAATTAAGAAGCTTAGTATCCCATAGCGGTTAGACTAGAATAAAACAATAGAAGTACCTGTAGTGTAGAAAAAGCTGCATTAATTGTATCATTTGTAAGACCCACTAATGTAGTTAGGGAGTGGGTTATATGAATAATGTAATATGATGTTATGAATAAAGATTTTTTTTTTTTTTTAAAAAAAAAAAAAAAAAAAAAAAAAAAAAAAAAAAAAAAAAAAAAAAAAACAGAGTCCCGACCA
>NW_025726300.1:37500-42500 GCF_021461395.2 Schistocerca americana | reverse complement strand
GACGCCAAGCCGACCAAGACATCGATGGGCCCACAGTGCCCATCTTTCGACCCCACCCACAAAGCCTGCGTCCTCTGTCGACCACAGCACCCCAACGCCAGCGCCTCTGCCGCACGAAATCGTGGACCGGCAATCACTCCACCTGCGCCCCACTCCAACCGCCCAACTCGCAACTCCAGCGGATGAACGGCGGACTTTTCCCGCAGTCGCAATGTGCAATCCACCCCTATAACATGCGTTTCATGAAGAGTTATCTCCAATATGCGACATTCCCGCTGTCCCTATACATGAGCTGCGGGCTGTACCAGTTACGAGCTAGAGACGCGACCGCGTTGCTCTCTGTACGAATGCCGATGCTGAGCGGTCAGCTAGGAGGCGCTCCATCCATGTCGGTACCGGTGAGCGTTGCACTCGCAGTCGCAAGAACGTACGGCAAGTATATTACCTGGAAGAGTCAATGACAGTCCACGCCCCCCTGCGTGGGAAGAGTCTTTCTAGGCCATGACCCACCGGAAGGGCGCAGCGTCCCCCACCCCAGACATGTGACGTCACACCATCGGTATTGACGACTAGACTGATTCCTTATAATCATTTGCCATACACCGGTGGAAGCTGCCGAGACGAGTAACTACATAGCGGGCTCGCCGTGTCACTAATGTACAGAGATACAACAGTTTCGACTGGAACCGGATTAAACGTATACACGGCGCTGATTAGTAATAGATAGAGCCATCAGAATACAGATAATGTATACAACTGTCCGTATACATGCTGAAAGACTCTGCTCACAATCACAACCACACGTCAGCCACACACCCTTATCACGCACTACTCTCTGCCTGTAACACGCACACAGACAATATGTAAGCACCAGCATGGAACAACACCCAGTGCATCCTCTCCGCCACATTAGACAATCCACACTGTCATAACCAGACTGGGAGGTCCACTCAGAAAACAGAATATCCCACCCACCCGACAACCACCATTGCTCAGCCAAGCCACCAACACCCACACATGTCCTACACAGGGGTGCACCCAACATCACAATACTGCCTCCTCTCACAGCACACAAACAATGGCAGGAATGAAAGACACAGGTCTGCCACAAGCATGGAATGAGAGCGCCGCCTGTCATGAGCCAAAGGTGCATCCTGACGTGGCAAATCAGATGATGCCGCAGGCATCCACTTACTATAATCACAATCAACAAACCGGCCGCCCCGCCCCGCCCCCCATTAAACCTTTCCTTACAACAATGTGTACCTTAACCTAACCTATATCGTACCGTAACCTAACCTATATCGTACCGTAACCTAACCTATGTCGTACCGTAACCTAACCTATGTCGTACCGTAACCTAACCTATGTCGTACCGTAACCTAACCTATGTCGTACCGTAACCTAACCTATGTCGTACCGTAACCTAACCTATGTCGTACCGTAACCTAACCTATGTCGTACCGTAACCTAACCTATGTCGTACCGTAACCTAACCTATGTCGTACCTTAACCTAACCTATGTCGTACCTTAACCTAACCTATGTCGTACCTTAACCTAACCTATGTCGTACCTTAACCTAACCTATGTCGTACCTTAACCTAACCTATGTCGTACCTTAACCTAACCTATGTCGTACCTTAACCTAACCTATGTCGTACCTTAACCTAACCTATGTCGTACCTTAACCTAACCTATGTCGTACCTTAACCTAACCTATGTCGTACCTTAACCTAACCTATGTCGTACCTTAACCTAACCTATGTCGTACCTTAACCTAACCTATGTCGTACCTTAACCTAACCTATGTCGTACCTTAACCTAACCTATGTCGTACCTTAACCTAACCTATGTCGTACCTTAACCTAACCTATGTCGTACCTTAACCTAACCTATGTCGTACCTTAACCTAACCTATGTCGTACCTTAACCTAACCTATGTCGTACCTTAACCTAACCTATGTCGTACCTTAACCTAACCTATGTCGTACCTTAACCTAACCTATGTCGTACCTTAACCTAACCTATGTCGTACCTTAACCTAACCTATGTCGTACCTTAACCTAACCTATGTCGTACCTTAACCTAACCTATGTCGTACCTTAACCTAACCTATGTCGTACCTTAACCTAACCTATGTCGTACCTTAACCTAACCTATGTCGTACCTTAACCTAACCTATGTCGTACCTTAACCTAACCTATGTCGTACCTTAACCTAACCTATGTCGTACCTTAACCTAACCTGTATTGCGCCTTAACCTAACCTGTATTGCGCCTTAACCTAACCTGTATTGCGCCTTAACGTAACCTGTATTGCGCCTTAACGTAACCTGTATTGCGCCTTAACGTAACCTGTATTGCGCCTTAACGTAACCTGTATTGCGCCTTAACGTAACCTGTATTGCGCCTTAACGTAACCTGTATTGCGCCTTAACGTAACCTGTATTGCGCCTTAACGTAACCTGTATTGCGCCTTAACGTAACCTGTATTGCGCCTTAACGTAACCTGTATTGCGCCTTAACGTAACCTGTATTGCGCCTTAACGTAACCTGTATTGCGCCTTAACGTAACCTGTATTGCGCCTTAACGTAACCTGTATTGCGCCTTAACGTAACCTGTATTGCGCCTTAACGTAACCTGTATTGCGCCTTAACGTAACCTGTATTGCGCCTTAACGTAACCTGTATTGCGCCTTAACGTAACCTGTATTGCGCCTTAACGTAACCTGTATTGCGCCTTAACGTAACCTGCATTGCGCCTTAACGTAACTTGTATTGCGCCTTAACGTAACCTGTATTGCGCCTTAACGTAACCTGTATTGCGCCTTAACGTAACCTGTATTGCGCCTTAACGTAACCTGTATTGCGCCTTAACGTAACCGATATTGCGCCTTAACGTAACCTATATTGCGCCGTAACGTAACCTATATTGCGCCGTAACGTAACCCACATTGCCCCTTAACGTAACCCACATTGCCCCTTAACGTAACCCACATTGCCCCTTAACGTAACCCAACACACGTTGGGCCTTAACCCAACACACGTTGGGCCTTAACCCAACACACGTTGGGCCTTAACCCAACACACGTTGGGCCTTAACCCAACACACGTTGGGCCTTAACCCAACACACGTTGGGCCTTAACCCAACACACGTTGGGCCTTAACCCAACACACGTTGGGCCTTAACCCAACACACGTTGGGCCTTAACCCAACACACGTTGGGCCTTAACCTGCTCTGTAATTGTCATACGACGCGTTAAATTAGTGTAGTGTTGCCTAACTGCAACCCCCGCAATATAGTTTGCTACTCGCACTGCCCGGTCCCCAGTGTATCGCTTCATGTTAAACACCTTGCAGCTATACACTGTAATGTGGATGGCAGCAGGACGTACATGCTCAATGCCCTTTGCAGTTGTTCATTGGCATTTGCAGTTGTTCATTGGCATTCGCATGTGCGAAGCACTTAGCCTACGCTGTGGTACGGCCTGTGTCAACTGTCCGCTGATGTTGTACGTCCAAATCACACACTGTACTGCACATTGGTCCTCATGTACTGAATGATACATCGTGGTACATGTGACCGTACAACGACTGCGCCAACAACGGCGAACCATGCGGTCCAAATGTTGTGCACTCAGCTACGTGTCGTCTCCCTATAAGAGCTGGATTGCAGTGTGGTATGCCCTGGATGGCGATCAGCATGAGCCGTCTGTTGATGTAGTGGCGCGTGTTGTCAGACGTAGTCGTCTCTTCTCACACACCGTGATAGCATGGTGCACTGCGTTCCACATCTGCGACATGCGACAGAGGCCGGTTGACAGTCGTTCGCGCAATGGACATCGCATACGTACGGGGGCCACCTTCCACGTGTTCGCGAAGCGTGCACATGTTGTTGCGTGTATGTGGGCAGACATAGTGTGTCGTGACACCTGACACAGGCATGCAACAATCGTTGAATTTGCAAATGGCGATGGACGCCTACGTTTGCTGGTGACGTTATGCAAATGAACAACTGGTAAACCGTTGTGGTGCGGTTGTTCTCGCTAGAGGTGAATCAGTGATGGCGACGATCGGTTGAGCTACCAACCGGTTGTTCCAGCGATACCCACCATGCCCACGAACGTGAATGGCATCTGGGTGTGAAGCGATACGCGGCGGTGGCTGGGTGGGACCGTCCCCGGCCGGTGAGGGGGGGCCTCCCGGCGTGCTGGCCGCGCGGTGCGTGGGCGCACGCGCTACAGCCGGCTGGTGGGGGCGGCCAGTGGCAGGCGCGCCGGCCGACGGAGGCGGCAGGCGGCGCAGCTGCGCGCCGGCGCACCCTGCACGCGGCGCCGTGCGGCCAAAGTAGGTCCTCGCGGGCCCGGTGCGAAGCGCGGTGGACATCTGCAGTGTGCTGGTCCGATTGAGGACTGTGTGCGCTGAGGATGCGCCGCCGCCCGGCGCTCGGCGCCGCGACGCCGTCTGCTGCTCGGTCGCCTCTGCGGTTCTCGCAGGTGGTTTGTATCGCAGCTGTGCGGACGTGTTGGCGCGTGCGCTGTGCTGGGAGAGTTCGCTTCGGCACCCAAGTGGGGCTTTTGTCCTTCTGTGGCGCTGGCGTTGGAGCTGCCGGTCACCGTAGGTGGCGCGTGTTGTCTCCCGCCGGCAATGCCACGACAGCACGCTCCCGGGCCTCTGTCGGCAGCGGCAAGCTCAGTTGGGAGCACGGGTGGTCGCACCTAAAGCGTCTACTCGCCAAACTCCGGGCGATTGCGCCTCTCTCGAACCCGACCAAGTACTTAGGACGGCGCTGCGCGCCGCCGGGACCTGAGAGGGTTTCGAGGTGTATTGTGCAGGGGAGCTCAGCCTCCTCCTGTTTGCAGAATAATTGAGCGGACGCTTGCGTGTTCGCGCGGGCCCCCGGGACACACTCCCGGGCGGCCGGCTGCTCAGCTCTAGTTGACGCAGCTCCCTGGTTGATCCTGCCAGTAGTCATATGCTTATCTCAAAGATTAAGCC
>NW_025726300.1:25000-30000 GCF_021461395.2 Schistocerca americana | reverse complement strand
CGAAACCACATGCAATACCTCCATCTATGCGAATCTGACAACACTACGTCCGCCATGTCGAGCGCACCACAAAACACAGCGCCATCTGTAGGTCTCCCGCGGCATGACGTCCTGCAACGACGATACCGCCATCTATGAGACGCCAAGCCGACCAAGACATCGATGGGCCCACAGTGCCCATCTTTCGACCCCACCCACAAAGCCTGCGTCCTCTGTCGACCACAGCACCCCAACGCCAGCGCCTCTGCCGCACGAAATCGTGGACCGGCAATCACTCCACCTGCGCCCCACTCCAACCGCCCAACTCGCAACTCCAGCGGATGAACGGCGGACTTTTCCCGCAGTCGCAATGTGCAATCCACCCCTATAACATGCGTTTCATGAAGAGTTATCTCCAATATGCGACATTCCCGCTGTCCCTATACATGAGCTGCGGGCTGTACCAGTTACGAGCTAGAGACGCGACCGCGTTGCTCTCTGTACGAATGCCGATGCTGAGCGGTCAGCTAGGAGGCGCTCCATCCATGTCGGTACCGGTGAGCGTTGCACTCGCAGTCGCAAGAACGTACGGCAAGTATATTACCTGGAAGAGTCAATGACAGTCCACGCCCCCCTGCGTGGGAAGAGTCTTTCTAGGCCATGACCCACCGGAAGGGCGCAGCGTCCCCCACCCCAGACATGTGACGTCACACCATCGGTATTGACGACTAGACTGATTCCTTATAATCATTTGCCATACACCGGTGGAAGCTGCCGAGACGAGTAACTACATAGCGGGCTCGCCGTGTCACTAATGTACAGAGATACAACAGTTTCGACTGGAACCGGATTAAACGTATACACGGCGCTGATTAGTAATAGATAGAGCCATCAGAATACAGATAATGTATACAACTGTCCGTATACATGCTGAAAGACTCTGCTCACAATCACAACCACACGTCAGCCACACACCCTTATCACGCACTACTCTCTGCCTGTAACACGCACACAGACAATATGTAAGCACCAGCATGGAACAACACCCAGTGCATCCTCTCCGCCACATTAGACAATCCACACTGTCATAACCAGACTGGGAGGTCCACTCAGAAAACAGAATATCCCACCCACCCGACAACCACCATTGCTCAGCCAAGCCACCAACACCCACACATGTCCTACACAGGGGTGCACCCAACATCACAATACTGCCTCCTCTCACAGCACACAAACAATGGCAGGAATGAAAGACACAGGTCTGCCACAAGCATGGAATGAGAGCGCCGCCTGTCATGAGCCAAAGGTGCATCCTGACGTGGCAAATCAGATGATGCCGCAGGCATCCACTTACTATAATCACAATCAACAAACCGGCCGCCCCGCCCCGCCCCCCATTAAACCTTTCCTTACAACAATGTGTACCTTAACCTAACCTATATCGTACCGTAACCTAACCTATGTCGTACCGTAACCTAACCTATGTCGTACCGTAACCTAACCTATGTCGTACCGTAACCTAACCTATGTCGTACCGTAACCTAACCTATGTCGTACCGTAACCTAACCTATGTCGTACCGTAACCTAACCTATGTCGTACCGTAACCTAACCTATGTCGTACCGTAACCTAACCTATGTCGTACCTTAACCTAACCTATGTCGTACCTTAACCTAACCTATGTCGTACCTTAACCTAACCTATGTCGTACCTTAACCTAACCTATGTCGTACCTTAACCTAACCTATGTCGTACCTTAACCTAACCTATGTCGTACCTTAACCTAACCTATGTCGTACCTTAACCTAACCTATGTCGTACCTTAACCTAACCTATGTCGTACCTTAACCTAACCTATGTCGTACCTTAACCTAACCTATGTCGTACCTTAACCTAACCTATGTCGTACCTTAACCTAACCTATGTCGTACCTTAACCTAACCTATGTCGTACCTTAACCTAACCTATGTCGTACCTTAACCTAACCTATGTCGTACCTTAACCTAACCTATGTCGTACCTTAACCTAACCTATGTCGTACCTTAACCTAACCTATGTCGTACCTTAACCTAACCTATGTCGTACCTTAACCTAACCTATGTCGTACCTTAACCTAACCTATGTCGTACCTTAACCTAACCTATGTCGTACCTTAACCTAACCTATGTCGTACCTTAACCTAACCTATGTCGTACCTTAACCTAACCTATGTCGTACCTTAACCTAACCTATGTCGTACCTTAACCTAACCTGTATTGCGCCTTAACCTAACCTGTATTGCGCCTTAACCTAACCTGTATTGCGCCTTAACGTAACCTGTATTGCGCCTTAACGTAACCTGTATTGCGCCTTAACGTAACCTGTATTGCGCCTTAACGTAACCTGTATTGCGCCTTAACGTAACCTGTATTGCGCCTTAACGTAACCTGTATTGCGCCTTAACGTAACCTGTATTGCGCCTTAACGTAACCTGTATTGCGCCTTAACGTAACCTGTATTGCGCCTTAACGTAACCTGTATTGCGCCTTAACGTAACCTGTATTGCGCCTTAACGTAACCTGTATTGCGCCTTAACGTAACCTGTATTGCGCCTTAACGTAACCTGTATTGCGCCTTAACGTAACCTGTATTGCGCCTTAACGTAACCTGTATTGCGCCTTAACGTAACCTGTATTGCGCCTTAACGTAACCTGCATTGCGCCTTAACGTAACCTGTATTGCGCCTTAACGTAACCTGTATTGCGCCTTAACGTAACCTGTATTGCGCCTTAACGTAACCTGTATTGCGCCTTAACGTAACCTGTATTGCGCCTTAACGTAACCTGTATTGCGCCTTAACGTAACCGATATTGCGCCTTAACGTAACCTATATTGCGCCGTAACGTAACCTATATTGCGCCGTAACGTAACCCACATTGCCCCTTAACGTAACCCACATTGCCCCTTAACGTAACCCACATTGCCCCTTAACGTAACCCAACACACGTTGGGCCTTAACCCAACACACGTTGGGCCTTAACCCAACACACGTTGGGCCTTAACCCAACACACGTTGGGCCTTAACCCAACACACGTTGGGCCTTAACCCAACACACGTTGGGCCTTAACCCAACACACGTTGGGCCTTAACCCAACACACGTTGGGCCTTAACCCAACACACGTTGGGCCTTAACCCAACACACGTTGGGCCTTAACCCAACACACGTTGGGCCTTAACCCAACACACGTTGGGCCTTAACCCAACACACGTTGGGCCTTAACCTGCTCTGTAATTGTCATACGACGCGTTAAATTAGTGTAGTGTTGCCTAACTGCAACCCCCGCAATATAGTTTGCTACTCGCACTGCCCGGTCCCCAGTGTATCGCTTCATGTTAAACACCTTGCAGCTATACACTGTAATGTGGATGGCAGCAGGACGTACATGCTCAATGCCCTTTGCAGTTGTTCATTGGCATTTGCAGTTGTTCATTGGCATTCGCATGTGCGAAGCACTTAGCCTACGCTGTGGTACGGCCTGTGTCAACTGTCCGCTGATGTTGTACGTCCAAATCACACACTGTACTGCACATTGGTCCTCATGTACTGAATGATACATCGTGGTACATGTGACCGTACAACGACTGCGCCAACAACGGCGAACCATGCGGTCCAAATGTTGTGCACTCAGCTACGTGTCGTCTCCCTATAAGAGCTGGATTGCAGTGTGGTATGCCCTGGATGGCGATCAGCATGAGCCGTCTGTTGATGTAGTGGCGCGTGTTGTCAGACGTAGTCGTCTCTTCTCACACACCGTGATAGCATGGTGCACTGCGTTCCACATCTGCGACATGCGACAGAGGCCGGTTGACAGTCGTTCGCGCAATGGACATCGCATACGTACGGGGGCCACCTTCCACGTGTTCGCGAAGCGTGCACATGTTGTTGCGTGTATGTGGGCAGACATAGTGTGTCGTGACACCTGACACAGGCATGCAACAATCGTTGAATTTGCAAATGGCGATGGACGCCTACGTTTGCTGGTGACGTTATGCAAATGAACAACTGGTAAACCGTTGTGGTGCGGTTGTTCTCGCTAGAGGTGAATCAGTGATGGCGACGATCGGTTGAGCTACCAACCGGTTGTTCCAGCGATACCCACCATGCCCACGAACGTGAATGGCATCTGGGTGTGAAGCGATACGCGGCGGTGGCTGGGTGGGACCGTCCCCGGCCGGTGAGGGGGGGCCTCCCGGCGTGCTGGCCGCGCGGTGCGTGGGCGCACGCGCTACAGCCGGCTGGTGGGGGCGGCCAGTGGCAGGCGCGCCGGCCGACGGAGGCGGCAGGCGGCGCAGCTGCGCGCCGGCGCACCCTGCACGCGGCGCCGTGCGGCCAAAGTAGGTCCTCGCGGGCCCGGTGCGAAGCGCGGTGGACATCTGCAGTGTGCTGGTCCGATTGAGGACTGTGTGCGCTGAGGATGCGCCGCCGCCCGGCGCTCGGCGCCGCGACGCCGTCTGCTGCTCGGTCGCCTCTGCGGTTCTCGCAGGTGGTTTGTATCGCAGCTGTGCGGACGTGTTGGCGCGTGCGCTGTGCTGGGAGAGTTCGCTTCGGCACCCAAGTGGGGCTTTTGTCCTTCTGTGGCGCTGGCGTTGGAGCTGCCGGTCACCGTAGGTGGCGCGTGTTGTCTCCCGCCGGCAATGCCACGACAGCACGCTCCCGGGCCTCTGTCGGCAGCGGCAAGCTCAGTTGGGAGCACGGGTGGTCGCACCTAAAGCGTCTACTCGCCAAACTCCGGGCGATTGCGCCTCTCTCGAACCCGACCAAGTACTTAGGACGGCGCTGCGCGCCGCCGGGACCTGAGAGGGTTTCGAGGTGTATTGTGCAGGGGAGCTCAGCCTCCTCCTGTTTGCAGAATAATTGAGCGGACGCTTGCGTGTTCGCGCGGGCCCCCGGGACACACTCCCGGGCGGCCGGCTGCTCAGCTCTAGTTGACGCAGCTCCCTGGTTGATCCTGCCAGTAGTCATATGCTTGTCTCAAAGAT
>NW_025726300.1:12500-17500 GCF_021461395.2 Schistocerca americana | reverse complement strand
ATACGGCGAAACCACATGCAATACCTCCATCTATGCGAATCTGACAACACTACGTCCGCCATGTCGAGCGCACCACAAAACACAGCGCCATCTGTAGGTCTCCCGCGGCATGACGTCCTGCAACGACGATACCGCCATCTATGAGACGCCAAGCCGACCAAGACATCGATGGGCCCACAGTGCCCATCTTTCGACCCCACCCACAAAGCCTGCGTCCTCTGTCGACCACAGCACCCCAACGCCAGCGCCTCTGCCGCACGAAATCGTGGACCGGCAATCACTCCACCTGCGCCCCACTCCAACCGCCCAACTCGCAACTCCAGCGGATGAACGGCGGACTTTTCCCGCAGTCGCAATGTGCAATCCACCCCTATAACATGCGTTTCATGAAGAGTTATCTCCAATATGCGACATTCCCGCTGTCCCTATACATGAGCTGCGGGCTGTACCAGTTACGAGCTAGAGACGCGACCGCGTTGCTCTCTGTACGAATGCCGATGCTGAGCGGTCAGCTAGGAGGCGCTCCATCCATGTCGGTACCGGTGAGCGTTGCACTCGCAGTCGCAAGAACGTACGGCAAGTATATTACCTGGAAGAGTCAATGACAGTCCACGCCCCCCTGCGTGGGAAGAGTCTTTCTAGGCCATGACCCACCGGAAGGGCGCAGCGTCCCCCACCCCAGACATGTGACGTCACACCATCGGTATTGACGACTAGACTGATTCCTTATAATCATTTGCCATACACCGGTGGAAGCTGCCGAGACGAGTAACTACATAGCGGGCTCGCCGTGTCACTAATGTACAGAGATACAACAGTTTCGACTGGAACCGGATTAAACGTATACACGGCGCTGATTAGTAATAGATAGAGCCATCAGAATACAGATAATGTATACAACTGTCCGTATACATGCTGAAAGACTCTGCTCACAATCACAACCACACGTCAGCCACACACCCTTATCACGCACTACTCTCTGCCTGTAACACGCACACAGACAATATGTAAGCACCAGCATGGAACAACACCCAGTGCATCCTCTCCGCCACATTAGACAATCCACACTGTCATAACCAGACTGGGAGGTCCACTCAGAAAACAGAATATCCCACCCACCCGACAACCACCATTGCTCAGCCAAGCCACCAACACCCACACATGTCCTACACAGGGGTGCACCCAACATCACAATACTGCCTCCTCTCACAGCACACAAACAATGGCAGGAATGAAAGACACAGGTCTGCCACAAGCATGGAATGAGAGCGCCGCCTGTCATGAGCCAAAGGTGCATCCTGACGTGGCAAATCAGATGATGCCGCAGGCATCCACTTACTATAATCACAATCAACAAACCGGCCGCCCCGCCCCGCCCCCCATTAAACCTTTCCTTACAACAATGTGTACCTTAACCTAACCTATATCGTACCGTAACCTAACCTATATCGTACCGTAACCTAACCTATGTCGTACCGTAACCTAACCTATGTCGTACCGTAACCTAACCTATGTCGTACCGTAACCTAACCTATGTCGTACCGTAACCTAACCTATGTCGTACCGTAACCTAACCTATGTCGTACCGTAACCTAACCTATGTCGTACCGTAACCTAACCTATGTCGTACCTTAACCTAACCTATGTCGTACCTTAACCTAACCTATGTCGTACCTTAACCTAACCTATGTCGTACCTTAACCTAACCTATGTCGTACCTTAACCTAACCTATGTCGTACCTTAACCTAACCTATGTCGTACCTTAACCTAACCTATGTCGTACCTTAACCTAACCTATGTCGTACCTTAACCTAACCTATGTCGTACCTTAACCTAACCTATGTCGTACCTTAACCTAACCTATGTCGTACCTTAACCTAACCTATGTCGTACCTTAACCTAACCTATGTCGTACCTTAACCTAACCTATGTCGTACCTTAACCTAACCTATGTCGTACCTTAACCTAACCTATGTCGTACCTTAACCTAACCTATGTCGTACCTTAACCTAACCTATGTCGTACCTTAACCTAACCTATGTCGTACCTTAACCTAACCTATGTCGTACCTTAACCTAACCTATGTCGTACCTTAACCTAACCTATGTCGTACCTTAACCTAACCTATGTCGTACCTTAACCTAACCTATGTCGTACCTTAACCTAACCTATGTCGTACCTTAACCTAACCTATGTCGTACCTTAACCTAACCTATGTCGTACCTTAACCTAACCTATGTCGTACCTTAACCTAACCTATGTCGTACCTTAACCTAACCTATGTCGTACCTTAACCTAACCTATGTCGTACCTTAACCTAACCTATGTCGTACCTTAACCTAACCTGTATTGCGCCTTAACCTAACCTGTATTGCGCCTTAACCTAACCTGTATTGCGCCTTAACGTAACCTGTATTGCGCCTTAACGTAACCTGTATTGCGCCTTAACGTAACCTGTATTGCGCCTTAACGTAACCTGTATTGCGCCTTAACGTAACCTGTATTGCGCCTTAACGTAACCTGTATTGCGCCTTAACGTAACCTGTATTGCGCCTTAACGTAACCTGTATTGCGCCTTAACGTAACCTGTATTGCGCCTTAACGTAACCTGTATTGCGCCTTAACGTAACCTGTATTGCGCCTTAACGTAACCTGTATTGCGCCTTAACGTAACCTGTATTGCGCCTTAACGTAACCTGTATTGCGCCTTAACGTAACCTGTATTGCGCCTTAACGTAACCTGCATTGCGCCTTAACGTAACCTGTATTGCGCCTTAACGTAACCTGTATTGCGCCTTAACGTAACCTGTATTGCGCCTTAACGTAACCTGTATTGCGCCTTAACGTAACCTGTATTGCGCCTTAACGTAACCGATATTGCGCCTTAACGTAACCTATATTGCGCCGTAACGTAACCCACATTGCGCCGTAACGTAACCCACATTGCCCCTTAACGTAACCCACATTGCCCCTTAACGTAACCCAACACACGTTGGGCCTTAACCCAACACACGTTGGGCCTTAACCCAACACACGTTGGGCCTTAACCCAACACACGTTGGGCCTTAACCCAACACACGTTGGGCCTTAACCCAACACACGTTGGGCCTTAACCCAACACACGTTGGGCCTTAACCCAACACACGTTGGGCCTTAACCCAACACACGTTGGGCCTTAACCCAACACACGTTGGGCCTTAACCCAACACACGTTGGGCCTTAACCCAACACACGTTGGGCCTTAACCCAACACACGTTGGGCCTTAACCTGCTCTGTAATTGTCATACGACGCGTTAAATTAGTGTAGTGTTGCCTAACTGCAACCCCCGCAATATAGTTTGCTACTCGCACTGCCCGGTCCCCAGTGTATCGCTTCATGTTAAACACCTTGCAGCTATACACTGTAATGTGGATGGCAGCAGGACGTACATGCTCAATGCCCTTTGCAGTTGTTCATTGGCATTTGCAGTTGTTCATTGGCATTCGCATGTGCGAAGCACTTAGCCTACGCTGTGGTACGGCCTGTGTCAACTGTCCGCTGATGTTGTACGTCCAAATCACACACTGTACTGCACATTGGTCCTCATGTACTGAATGATACATCGTGGTACATGTGACCGTACAACGACTGCGCCAACAACGGCGAACCATGCGGTCCAAATGTTGTGCACTCAGCTACGTGTCGTCTCCCTATAAGAGCTGGATTGCAGTGTGGTATGCCCTGGATGGCGATCAGCATGAGCCGTCTGTTGATGTAGTGGCGCGTGTTGTCAGACGTAGTCGTCTCTTCTCACACACCGTGATAGCATGGTGCACTGCGTTCCACATCTGCGACATGCGACAGAGGCCGGTTGACAGTCGTTCGCGCAATGGACATCGCATACGTACGGGGGCCACCTTCCACGTGTTCGCGAAGCGTGCACATGTTGTTGCGTGTATGTGGGCAGACATAGTGTGTCGTGACACCTGACACAGGCATGCAACAATCGTTGAATTTGCAAATGGCGATGGACGCCTACGTTTGCTGGTGACGTTATGCAAATGAACAACTGGTAAACCGTTGTGGTGCGGTTGTTCTCGCTAGAGGTGAATCAGTGATGGCGACGATCGGTTGAGCTACCAACCGGTTGTTCCAGCGATACCCACCATGCCCACGAACGTGAATGGCATCTGGGTGTGAAGCGATACGCGGCGGTGGCTGGGTGGGACCGTCCCCGGCCGGTGAGGGGGGGCCTCCCGGCGTGCTGGCCGCGCGGTGCGTGGGCGCACGCGCTACAGCCGGCTGGTGGGGGCGGCCAGTGGCAGGCGCGCCGGCCGACGGAGGCGGCAGGCGGCGCAGCTGCGCGCCGGCGCACCCTGCACGCGGCGCCGTGCGGCCAAAGTAGGTCCTCGCGGGCCCGGTGCGAAGCGCGGTGGACATCTGCAGTGTGCTGGTCCGATTGAGGACTGTGTGCGCTGAGGATGCGCCGCCGCCCGGCGCTCGGCGCCGCGACGCCGTCTGCTGCTCGGTCGCCTCTGCAGTTCTCGCAGGTGGTTTGTATCGCAGCTGTGCGGACGTGTTGGCGCGTGCGCTGTGCTGGGAGAGTTCGCTTCGGCACCCAAGTGGGGCTTTTGTCCTTCTGTGGCGCTGGCGTTGGAGCTGCCGGTCACCGTAGGTGGCGCGTGTTGTCTCCCGCCGGCAATGCCACGACAGCACGCTCCCGGGCCTCTGTCGGCAGCGGCAAGCTCAGTTGGGAGCACGGGTGGTCGCACCTAAAGCGTCTACTCGCCAAACTCCGGGCGATTGCGCCTCTCTCGAACCCGACCAAGTACTTAGGACGGCGCTGCGCGCCGCCGGGACCTGAGAGGGTTTCGAGGTGTATTGTGCAGGGGAGCTCAGCCTCCTCCTGTTTGCAGAATAATTGAGCGGACGCTTGCGTGTTCGCGCGGGCCCCCGGGACACACTCCCGGGCGGCCGGCTGCTCAGCTCTAGTTGACGCAGCTCCCTGGTTGATCCTG
>NW_025726300.1:0-5000 GCF_021461395.2 Schistocerca americana | reverse complement strand
CGGCAAAACGGTATCGCCATCTATGAAAATACGGCGAAACCACATGCAATACCTCCATCTATGCGAATCTGACAACACTACGTCCGCCATGTCGAGCGCACCACAAAACACAGCGCCATCTGTAGGTCTCCCGCGGCATGACGTCCTGCAACGACGATACCGCCATCTATGAGACGCCAAGCCGACCAAGACATCGATGGGCCCACAGTGCCCATCTTTCGACCCCACCCACAAAGCCTGCGTCCTCTGTCGACCACAGCACCCCAACGCCAGCGCCTCTGCCGCACGAAATCGTGGACCGGCAATCACTCCACCTGCGCCCCACTCCAACCGCCCAACTCGCAACTCCAGCGGATGAACGGCGGACTTTTCCCGCAGTCGCAATGTGCAATCCACCCCTATAACATGCGTTTCATGAAGAGTTATCTCCAATATGCGACATTCCCGCTGTCCCTATACATGAGCTGCGGGCTGTACCAGTTACGAGCTAGAGACGCGACCGCGTTGCTCTCTGTACGAATGCCGATGCTGAGCGGTCAGCTAGGAGGCGCTCCATCCATGTCGGTACCGGTGAGCGTTGCACTCGCAGTCGCAAGAACGTACGGCAAGTATATTACCTGGAAGAGTCAATGACAGTCCACGCCCCCCTGCGTGGGAAGAGTCTTTCTAGGCCATGACCCACCGGAAGGGCGCAGCGTCCCCCACCCCAGACATGTGACGTCACACCATCGGTATTGACGACTAGACTGATTCCTTATAATCATTTGCCATACACCGGTGGAAGCTGCCGAGACGAGTAACTACATAGCGGGCTCGCCGTGTCACTAATGTACAGAGATACAACAGTTTCGACTGGAACCGGATTAAACGTATACACGGCGCTGATTAGTAATAGATAGAGCCATCAGAATACAGATAATGTATACAACTGTCCGTATACATGCTGAAAGACTCTGCTCACAATCACAACCACACGTCAGCCACACACCCTTATCACGCACTACTCTCTGCCTGTAACACGCACACAGACAATATGTAAGCACCAGCATGGAACAACACCCAGTGCATCCTCTCCGCCACATTAGACAATCCACACTGTCATAACCAGACTGGGAGGTCCACTCAGAAAACAGAATATCCCACCCACCCGACAACCACCATTGCTCAGCCAAGCCACCAACACCCACACATGTCCTACACAGGGGTGCACCCAACATCACAATACTGCCTCCTCTCACAGCACACAAACAATGGCAGGAATGAAAGACACAGGTCTGCCACAAGCATGGAATGAGAGCGCCGCCTGTCATGAGCCAAAGGTGCATCCTGACGTGGCAAATCAGATGATGCCGCAGGCATCCACTTACTATAATCACAATCAACAAACCGGCCGCCCCGCCCCGCCCCCCATTAAACCTTTCCTTACAACAATGTGTACCTTAACCTAACCTATATCGTACCGTAACCTAACCTATATCGTACCGTAACCTAACCTATGTCGTACCGTAACCTAACCTATGTCGTACCGTAACCTAACCTATGTCGTACCGTAACCTAACCTATGTCGTACCGTAACCTAACCTATGTCGTACCGTAACCTAACCTATGTCGTACCGTAACCTAACCTATGTCGTACCGTAACCTAACCTATGTCGTACCGTAACCTAACCTATGTCGTACCGTAACCTAACCTATGTCGTACCTTAACCTAACCTATGTCGTACCTTAACCTAACCTATGTCGTACCTTAACCTAACCTATGTCGTACCTTAACCTAACCTATGTCGTACCTTAACCTAACCTATGTCGTACCTTAACCTAACCTATGTCGTACCTTAACCTAACCTATGTCGTACCTTAACCTAACCTATGTCGTACCTTAACCTAACCTATGTCGTACCTTAACCTAACCTATGTCGTACCTTAACCTAACCTATGTCGTACCTTAACCTAACCTATGTCGTACCTTAACCTAACCTATGTCGTACCTTAACCTAACCTATGTCGTACCTTAACCTAACCTATGTCGTACCTTAACCTAACCTATGTCGTACCTTAACATAACCTATGTCGTACCTTAACCTAACCTATGTCGTACCTTAACCTAACCTATGTCGTACCTTAACCTAACCTATGTCGTACCTTAACCTAACCTATGTCGTACCTTAACCTAACCTATGTCGTACCTTAACCTAACCTATGTCGTACCTTAACCTAACCTATGTCGTACCTTAACCTAACCTATGTCGTACCTTAACCTAACCTATGTCGTACCTTAACCTAACCTATGTCGTACCTTAACCTAACCTGTATTGCGCCTTAACCTAACCTGTATTGCGCCTTAACCTAACCTGTATTGCGCCTTAACGTAACCTGTATTGCGCCTTAACGTAACCTGTATTGCGCCTTAACGTAACCTGTATTGCGCCTTAACGTAACCTGTATTGCGCCTTAACGTAACCTGTATTGCGCCTTAACGTAACCTGTATTGCGCCTTAACGTAACCTGTATTGCGCCTTAACGTAACCTGTATTGCGCCTTAACGTAACCTGTATTGCGCCTTAACGTAACCTGTATTGCGCCTTAACGTAACCTGTATTGCGCCTTAACGTAACCTGTATTGCGCCTTAACGTAACCTGTATTGCGCCTTAACGTAACCTGTATTGCGCCTTAACGTAACCTGTATTGCGCCTTAACGTAACCTGTATTGCGCCTTAACGTAACCTGTATTGCGCCTTAACGTAACCTGTATTGCGCCTTAACGTAACCTGCATTGCGCCTTAACGTAACCTGTATTGCGCCTTAACGTAACCTGTATTGCGCCTTAACGTAACCTGTATTGCGCCTTAACGTAACCTGTATTGCGCCTTAACGTAACCTGTATTGCGCCTTAACGTAACCTGTATTGCGCCTTAACGTAACCGATATTGCGCCTTAACGTAACCTATATTGCGCCGTAACGTAACCTATATTGCGCCGTAACGTAACCCACATTGCCCCTTAACGTAACCCACATTGCCCCTTAACGTAACCCACATTGCCCCTTAACGTAACCCAACACACGTTGGGCCTTAACCCAACACACGTTGGGCCTTAACCCAACACACGTTGGGCCTTAACCCAACACACGTTGGGCCTTAACCCAACACACGTTGGGCCTTAACCCAACACACGTTGGGCCTTAACCCAACACACGTTGGGCCTTAACCCAACACACGTTGGGCCTTAACCCAACACACGTTGGGCCTTAACCCAACACACGTTGGGCCTTAACCCAACACACGTTGGGCCTTAACCTGCTCTGTAATTGTCATACGACGCGTTAAATTAGTGTAGTGTTGCCTAACTGCAACCCCCGCAATATAGTTTGCTACTCGCACTGCCCGGTCCCCAGTGTATCGCTTCATGTTAAACACCTTGCAGCTATACACTGTAATGTGGATGGCAGCAGGACGTACATGCTCAATGCCCTTTGCAGTTGTTCATTGGCATTTGCAGTTGTTCATTGGCATTCGCATGTGCGAAGCACTTAGCCTACGCTGTGGTACGGCCTGTGTCAACTGTCCGCTGATGTTGTACGTCCAAATCACACACTGTACTGCACATTGGTCCTCATGTACTGAATGATACATCGTGGTACATGTGACCGTACAACGACTGCGCCAACAACGGCGAACCATGCGGTCCAAATGTTGTGCACTCAGCTACGTGTCGTCTCCCTATAAGAGCTGGATTGCAGTGTGGTATGCCCTGGATGGCGATCAGCATGAGCCGTCTGTTGATGTAGTGGCGCGTGTTGTCAGACGTAGTCGTCTCTTCTCACACACCGTGATAGCATGGTGCACTGCGTTCCACATCTGCGACATGCGACAGAGGCCGGTTGACAGTCGTTCGCGCAATGGACATCGCATACGTACGGGGGCCACCTTCCACGTGTTCGCGAAGCGTGCACATGTTGTTGCGTGTATGTGGGCAGACATAGTGTGTCGTGACACCTGACACAGGCATGCAACAATCGTTGAATTTGCAAATGGCGATGGACGCCTACGTTTGCTGGTGACGTTATGCAAATGAACAACTGGTAAACCGTTGTGGTGCGGTTGTTCTCGCTAGAGGTGAATCAGTGATGGCGACGATCGGTTGAGCTACCAACCGGTTGTTCCAGCGATACCCACCATGCCCACGAACGTGAATGGCATCTGGGTGTGAAGCGATACGCGGCGGTGGCTGGGTGGGACCGTCCCCGGCCGGTGAGGGGGGGCCTCCCGGCGTGCTGGCCGCGCGGTGCGTGGGCGCACGCGCTACAGCCGGCTGGTGGGGGCGGCCAGTGGCAGGCGCGCCGGCCGACGGAGGCGGCAGGCGGCGCAGCTGCGCGCCGGCGCACCCTGCACGCGGCGCCGTGCGGCCAAAGTAGGTCCTCGCGGGCCCGGTGCGAAGCGCGGTGGACATCTGCAGTGTGCTGGTCCGATTGAGGACTGTGTGCGCTGAGGATGCGCCGCCGCCCGGCGCTCGGCGCCGCGACGCCGTCTGCTGCTCGGTCGCCTCTGCGGTTCTCGCAGGTGGTTTGTATCGCAGCTGTGCGGACGTGTTGGCGCGTGCGCTGTGCTGGGAGAGTTCGCTTCGGCACCCAAGTGGGGCTTTTGTCCTTCTGTGGCGCTGGCGTTGGAGCTGCCGGTCACCGTAGGTGGCGCGTGTTGTCTCCCGCCGGCAATGCCACGACAGCACGCTCCCGGGCCTCTGTCGGCAGCGGCAAGCTCAGTTGGGAGCACGGGTGGTCGCACCTAAAGCGTCTACTCGCCAAACTCCGGGCGATTGCGCCTCTCTCGAACCCGACCAAGTACTTAGGACGGCGCTGCGCGCCGCCGGGACCTGAGAGGGTTTCGAGGTGTATTGTGCAGGGGAGCTCAGCCTCCTCCTGTTTGCAGAATAATTGAGCGGACGCTTGCGTGTTCGCGCGGGCCCCCGGGACACACTCCCGGGCGGCCGGCTGCTCAGCTCT
>NW_025726299.1:0-93165 GCF_021461395.2 Schistocerca americana | reverse complement strand
ATGTTTGAAGCAGTTGAAGAACAGAAAAGAAACCAAGAAAACGGAAGGCGTGATGCGGCGGTGGTGGTGAGAGCGGGAAAAACAAAACAAAAAAAAAACAACAACAAAAAAGAAGGAAAAACAACAAGAAAACAAAAAGTCTATCAATATTAAAATGTAAATGGAAATGGAAATGGACCCAGGTATGACCTCCCTGCACAAATAGCAGAGAGTCCGATGATGATAATAAAAATGTGCCAGAATGTTAACGTCCCTACAAAACAAACCCAACGATAATATTAATGAAAGAGTGAACCGTATGTAACATTGCAACAGACATAATGAAACCTGATAAATTGTATAAGGGCAGCAGCGTTGACCTTTGGCCCTGTATTCAGAATAAAAAGAGCCAAAGATCGTTACCCCAATGAAAAAGACACTGAAACACGTATGTAACATAGTAGCGATGGCGAGACATTGTAGCATCTGTGACCAGAGAGTTTGCGCTGGACTGCGCGAGTGTTGCGAGCGGTTCCCAGTCAGTCAGTCAGTCAGTCAGTAGTTGTTGCGAGTCCGTAGCTCTGTGTAGTTGAGGGCTGTACTCTGTCAGTAGTCGTCGCGTGCAGTACGCTAATAGTCGTCATGCAGAGCGGTCGGTCAGTAGTAGCAGCCGAGTGCGGTTGTGTGATGTAGGCGGTCGGCAACACTGGTCAAGATGGTGAATAAGGTATACTGTTAATTAATATAATCATTAGATAATGAAAAATTGTAATTATTCTCCAACAAGTTCCCCAATAATAATTTTTATTTCAAAAGCATTTTTCAAACATTTAATTTTTTATTGAACTAAAGAGTTCGTTGCACTTCACATTTCATTCCACTTCTTTGAAGAAAAATGTCACTAAAATCACAAAAAAAGAGAATATTATTATTTGCAATGCAGTTCCTCCAAGCGCTGCGCAACAACCAGAGCAGAAATGTGACATCCATTTATTCGGAGGTAAGACTTTAAGTCTGATTGTTTTGCACAGGGCCAAAGACCGATATTTCGGTTTAATTGAAGTTTCTTGTCACTGAACGGACTTTTTTAAATGTTGTGTGAAGACTTTATATTTGAGTCAGATTGCGAATTTCACATTTTTGTTGCCATTTTCAATACCTCTCATTGTGGGCGAGGTTACAATTAGCGCAATGTCCATTAGCATCCGTAAATAACATTGTCCATTATTTTAAATTTTGCTGGGAGGTTACAACACACACACACACACAAAAAAAAAAAAAAAAAAAAAAAACAAAAAAAAAAAAAACAAAAAATTGCATTTATATCCGCTCCTCAATTGTAGATACCGCTTACACAGCTGTGTGCAATGAATGAGTGCTGGCTGGTAATTAATTGCACTCCTTGGAGGGAAATGCCATAGGAAGTAGTCTTTAAAAAGTGAATGTTTTTCGTTAAGAGACAAAAGTTACTTTAGAAAAAAAGTAATAGTGGGGCTTTTGTTGTTGAACAAAATAAGTACAATGAACATACGTTATCAGATTTGCGCAATGCAGCGTCACACCACCTTTTGATTATAACACAATAGACTATACATCGTCCCGAACCGTGACCAGAGTCGCGAGACGAGCAGAGCACGCCGCCGACGCCCGCTCAGTACAACCGTCCACCCGCTACTACTGTCGACCGACTACTACCTCTCCCGACTCGCGCTACAATATATATATAACAACTGTTCCTGGCGACCCGGTGCGTGCCACTACTGTCGTCTGGCGCGGTCCAAGCGCCGACTAGCAGCGATAAAGAACTCTCTGGTCAGACAGAGATGCTGTCATGCCTCGCCATCGCTCTGGTAATGAATACATACGTGTTGCAGCGTGCGTACCACCGGAACACGCAGTGGCGGAGCCAAAGACTGTGTTGTCGAGGTCGAGTGCGAGCGGGAAGAGAGGCAGCGTCGGCACGGAGATGCAAGCGAGCGCGAGACGCACGGGGGCTGCGGCGTGGCGCGTTTGCGGTCGGCGCCTTTGGTGGCAACGGCCGGGACAAGCAGCGGTGTATGGTGTGGTGCGGGGCGGACAGGGGCGGAGGCGGCGCGACGACGGCATGGGGGCGAAAACGGGACGGGGGACGGCGGATGTTGAGAGGCGTCACGCGCGGACAGGACACAGACACAGAGACACACAGATTGGAAAGGGAGGGTGCGCGGTAGTAGTTGGGAATGTGCGTACCGTGCGGGATGGGAGTGGGCGAGGAACACGGTCGTGGCCCCTGTTTTGGGTGCGTGTGATGACGTCGGTGTGTTGTGGGAAGGGAAGGTGCTGTGGCGGCGGCGCGTAATGGGCGTAGGCCGAAAAGAGAAAGGAACGTGGGCAGTGTGTTGGCAAGCGTCGGTTCGACTGCGACGTTGATGGGCAGGGCAGGGCAGGGCAGGGCAGGGCAGGGCAGGGCAAGGCAAGGTTAATGGTGGTAGGAGTAGGCGTGTGGGCGCAAAAAATCTGCCGCTGCAGGCGGTGCCGTAACCGCCATGGCGGGAAGGAGAGAGGGCCAAAGAAAGAAAGAAAGAAAGAAAGAAAGAAAGAAAGAAGAAGAAAACAAAAAAAAAAGGAGGGGGGGGCGAAAGTGGAGAGGCGGTGGTGTGAGAAGGGCGGGGGCGGGGGCGGAAGGAAGGCAGGAAGGACAAGAGGCGAGGCGACGGCTTGCTTTGTGTATCGGTCGGTCTCTGGCTATGCTTCGTTTTCTGCAGCAGGGTCGGTGCGCGGCGTGGCTCGCGGCAGTGGGAACGCCTGGTGGCTGGACGGCCAGCAATGCGGTTGGATGGGCGGCCACAGCACCGCACCTGTGCCCGAGGAGGAGACGCTGGCGGCGGGCCCTGAGGTGAGGCCGGCTCGGCTGGGGCTGTGGATGTGTAGGTGTGCGCCGCTGCTGCAACAACGAGTAAAACGCGAGAAGAAGGGATGGCGGTAGAGAGAGAAAAAAAAAAAGAGGTCGTGTTGTGTTGATGCGCAGGCAGACGCGTACAGAGGGACGAGCCCGGTCTGCAGCAGGGTGTGGCCGTGCCGAGTGCAGAGCAGCGGCGGCTCGGTTCGGTTCGGCCCGGCCCGGCGGGCCGCGCTGTTGTCGCGGACGTGAGCGCCCCCTGGCGGGTGGCCGGAGGCGGCGCGGCGTGTTGGACGTGTGGCTGGTGGCAGTGCACAATTTGCGAGTGGCTGGCGGTGTGGTGTGGCGGTTGGCGCGTCGGGCGGCGGAGAGGTATGTGTTGCGGGCGCCCTTTGCTGCGCTGCGTCGTTGCGTGTGCCGTACAGGGCGGGCGCTTGTCGACTGTGTGGGCGGTGTGGCGAATTGGCGTGAAACGGCTGCCGAGAGGTGTGTGGTAGCGAGCCGGTCGGTGGTGTCAGTGCGAAGGGGAATGTGCGTGCGTGTTTGGCGGTTTCGGTGTGCTTTTTGCGGCGTGAGAGTGGGAATTAGTGGGGCCGGCTGTTGTGTTGGTTCCTTGTGTCTTGTGTCGCGTAGCTTGATGGCAACGTGGAAGGACGCCGGTTTCGTTTTCGTTTCGAGCCTTGCGTGTGGTTGTCGACGTTGACTGGTTGGCGTGTGCCGATGCACGTGCATGTGTGGGTCGCGAGTGCGTTTTTGGCTGGCTGTGTGTGTGTGTGTGTGTGTGTGTGTGTGTGTGTGTGTGTGTGTTTTGGGGGGGGAAGGGGGAGGCGGTGGTGAAAGTGCAGTCGTCGGGTGGGGCTGGGGCTGTGCGTCGTGGCGGAAAGGTGGTAGGTTGCGGGAAGCGAGCCCGTCGTTGACGGTGTCGCGTGAGTTGTGAATCGAGTGGGGCGCGGGGCGCGTGGCGCGGGGCGCGGGGCGCGGGACAGGAGCAGCGTGCCGCTGCGTCGTGGTCGTCAGCAGAGGCTGTGCGTGTGCTTGTCCTTTTTGTGGGCGGTTCGTGCGAGGCGTTTTTGTTTTGTGTTGCCCTAGTTGTTAGTTTATTTTGTTTGTGTTTGTTATTTTGAGACGACGACTGGTTGGTGGCGTGCGCGCGAAGTGGCGGTGTGCGCTTCCCGTGTCGTTTGTGTTGTTTTGTTTTTTTGTTTTTGTGTGTTTTTTTTTTTGCACTGGGCCCCGGTGGGTGGGTGCGTGTGTGTCGATTGCCGGCTGGCGAAAGGTGCGCCATCGGCGGGGTGGGTCGCCGGCACAAGTAGAGGCGGCGGCGTTGTTGCTGTTGTTGTGTGGTGTTTGTTTTGTTCGGCTGTGTCGGCGAGCTGTGTTGCGGTGCGTGTGAATGGTGGTGCAAAAGTGCTGGCGTTGGGGCTGCGACTGCGACGGCGGCGAGCCGCGGGCGCGCCATTGATAGTGATGTTGTGAACAGCGGCTGTGTACGGTAGTGGTGTTGTTGTAGCACGACGTGCATCCGGGCCGGCGCGGAAAGCGCAGTTGCGGGCGGTTGCCCTTCGGTGCCAGCCATGTCGCGTGAGCGGCGGGTTGCTCTGGTGTCGACACGTGGTGCTCTGGGTTGTTGTGTGGTGCCCTTTGGCCGGTGGGGGTGGTTCGCGTGTGTCTCGTTCGCGCTCGGTATCTGGTCGTGGTCGTGCTGCTCCCCCGTCTGTCGGCGGTTTTCGACGTCGTCTGTACGTTTTTGTTCGTTTGCGGCGTGCCTGCCGACGTCGTCCCGTCGCGACCTTTCAACCGAAAGTGTGGCGCCCGAAGGTGAACGAACGTAACCCTGACCTCGGCGCTTTACGCTGAGCCGAGCGAACCGAACCGAACCTAACCTGTGGTGTGGTGTGGCGAGGTGAGCTCAGCCTGTGAGCCCCTAACGTCTACGTAAGGTAAGCTGTCCGGCTCACGCCTCACGTTTGAACGCTTTTTTAACCTACGTTTGACGCTTCTTAACCTAGCACTGACCCCTTAACCTAACGTGTAACCTAACCTAACCTAACCTAACCTAACCTAACCTCTGACGCCTGACGTGTTTGAATGCTTAACCTAAGTTTGACGCTTAACCTAACCCAAGTCCCCTTAACCTAACCCACGTCCACCTAACCTAACCTAACCTAACGTAGACGTGTAAACGTAATGTGTAACGCGTAACGTGTAAGGTCGGCTGTCGTGTGTGCTTGACGGCAGATTGGGTTGGTCTGTAGATTCGGATTGCGGTTTGCCTCGGTCGAGGGGTTGGGTCGGAAGCGGCGAGGGGCGGCGGCGCCTGTTGCGCAGGCGGCGTCCGTTTGCGGCGGGCAATTGTTGAGAAACGGCTGTGAATGTTGGCGGGCGAGAGGAGGAGGACGGCGCGCGATGTGGCCCGACGGCTGCGGGCCGATCGGGAAACGGCGGGAGGGCGACGGAAGGCGATGGGGCGGCGGAGGCGCGTTTGCACGGCCGTCATCGCCGCACGCCTCGGCTTGTGTGGCTGTGGCGCCGGCCGCGCTGGCCGGGCTGCCGCGGCGACGGTGTGGGAGTTTTGCCGAAGGTTTGGCCATTGTGGCGGGTCGTCGGCTGGGGCTGTGGGGGCGGCATTTGGGCGGGGGCGGCGATTCTCGGCGGGCCGACCCAGGCTGTAGCGCGCGGTAGCTGCAGTTTGGCCGTGGTTTGCGGCGCTGCCGTGGCGACTGGTTGGCGACTGTGGTGTGGCTGTGTGTAGCCCCATCCTCGGTGGTTTGAAAGGCGCGGGCGGTTGTGGCGCAGGTTTGGGGCTGCTCCGCACAGGCTGTCGGACGTTGGGCGGTAGCAAGCGCGGGAGGCGCGGCGCGGCGGCGCGCAGAGTGGCGGCCGCTCTCTCGGCCGTCCGCGCCCGCCCGCGACACTGGCTGGGCCTTGTGATTCTCTGCTCTGCTGCTGTGCTGTGCTTGCGTGCCTGCCGTCCCGCTCGCTCTCGCTGTGTGTTACGCGCGTCGTCGAAATGGCAGATCAGGCGGCTACGAACGAGACTGCTGCGGCACCCGCCGCCACCGGCACTACGAAGAAGGCCAAGTCTGCGTCGTCTGCGAAGAAGCCGCGCGCCAAGCCTGCGCACCCGCGCACCTCTGAGATGGTGACGGCCGCCATCAAGAGTCTGAAGGAGCGCGGCGGGTCGTCGCTGCAGGCGATCAAGAAGTACATAGCCGCGCACTACAAGCTGGACGCGGAGAAGCTGGCGCCGTTTATCAAGAAGTACCTCAAGTCGGCCGTCGTGGCGGGCGAGCTGGTGCAGACGAAGGGGAAGGGCGCGTCCGGCTCGTTCAAGCTTGCCGGCGCCGGCGGCGGGGGGGCGGCCGAGGGCGGCAAGGCTCGTGCTGGCGGTGCCAAGAAGAAGCGCGCCGCTCCGGCCAGCAAGGAGAAGAAGGGCGCCCGTGCGGCCGGCGCAAAGAAGGCTGGTGGCGTGAAGGCGGCGACCGGTCGGAAGGCGGGCGCCGCCAAGAAGGCGTCTGCGGCGTCGGCCGCTCCCGCGGGTGCGAAGAAGGCGGCTGCGGCCAAGCCGGCCAAGGCCAAGTCGCCGTCGAAGGCGAAGAAGGCCGCCAAGGTTCCGACGAAGAAGCCGAAGGCGCCGCGCCCGAAGAAGGCGACGACGCCGTCTAAGGCGAAGGCTTCGCCCAAGAAGAAGAAGTAGAGTAGAGTAGAGGAGAAAGAGATGGGAAAGGAAGGGTTTGGCGCTTGACTCCGTCGTCCCCACCCCCCGTCGTCGTCTAGTGGCGCGCAAGAGACGCGCGGCCCAAAACGGCCCTTCTCAGGGCCATCAAAGCACGTCGGGGAAGGTTTTGATTGTCGTGTTGCGTTTGGTGTGGGTGTCTGTCTGGCGTTTCTGTATGCCCGTGGGGATGCTGTTTGCGTGCCGTGGTGGTTGGATTGCGGGGGTCGGTGGCGGGTGTGGGCGGCGGTAGCGGTAAGCGGTGTTGTTGTTGTTGTTGTTGTTGTCGTGGTTGATTGTCGCCGTGTTTGTGGCGGCGGCCGACGGTTGGTTTTCTGTCACGTTGTTTTGTTTGAATACGTTGGTTGGCTTGCCTGCGTTCGTTCTTCTCGGATGTCTGTCTTGTCTAGTCGTGTCTGGTCTTTGTTTTGTTTTGTTCCTTTGTGTGTGTGTGTGTTATGTTTTGCAACGGGGGGCACGTTGAGATGTGGAAGGAGTCGGCGGGGATTTCGGTGGCGTGTAGAGCGAGCGAGCGCGCCTGCCTGGCCGTTGGCCGTCGGAGTGGAGTGCGGGTTTTTTTTTTTTTTGTTTTCGAAACGAAAGCGGCGGCCGGCCAGCCAGCCACCCGTGCGGTGTGACGTCGGCCGTTGGGTATTGTGCGCTTTGAGCGCCGGGGAGGGATGATGTGTGATTGTTGCGCGCTGGTAGCAGGCAGGCAGAGTGAGCGGGTGTGGCGGACGGACGGACGGGAAGTGGTGGTTTTTGTTTTTGGGTTGCGGGGCGAGAGGCAGGCGACCGACAAAGTTTGCTCGCGACGGAGAGATGTTAGTGGCCCTGAAAAGGGCCGTTTTTGTTTGTGCGGTGCGGTGCCGCGGCGCGGTTTAGGCGCGCTCGCCGCGGATGCGGCGCGCGAGCTGGATGTCCTTGGGCATGATGGTGACGCGCTTGGCGTGGATTGCGCACAGGTTGGTGTCTTCGAAGAGGCCGACGAGGTAGGCCTCGCTGGCCTCCTGCAGGGCCATGACTGCGGAGCTCTGGAAGCGCAGGTCGGTCTTGAAGTCCTGGGCGATCTCGCGCACTAGGCGCTGGAATGGCAGCTTGCGGATGAGCAGCTCTGTGCTCTTCTGGTAGCGCCTGATTTCTCGCAGGGCGACGGTGCCCGGCCTGTAGCGGTGGGGCTTCTTGACGCCTCCGGTGGCGGGCGCGCTCTTCCTCGCCGCCTTGGTGGCGAGCTGTTTGCGCGGCGCCTTTCCGCCGGTGGACTTGCGGGCCGTTTGCTTTGTGCGGGCCATGGCGGTAGCGGTAGCGGTAGCGGAGCGGCGTGCGTGGAGGTTAGGTGCGGCGCGGCGTCCGGTGCTGCCTTGACAACGGGCCCGCGCGCCTCCGTGCTGCGCTTATATGCCCTCGGTTGCGCGTGGTGGGGGGAGGGCGGGCCAGAGTCTATATAGGGGGGCGGCGGGCGCGCTGGGCGCAGACCGTAGCCGACTCGCCAGCCGCTGCAGCTGCTGTTTGTGCACGTTTTGCTTTGCCCGAGGAAGGAAGGATGACAGGCCGCGGCAAGGGAGGAAAGGGGCTCGGCAAGGGTGGCGCCAAGCGGCACCGCAAGGTGTTGCGCGACAACATCCAGGGCATCACGAAGCCCGCCATCCGCCGCCTGGCTCGCAGGGGCGGCGTGAAGCGCATCTCTGGTCTGATCTACGAGGAGACCCGCGGGGTGCTGAAGGTGTTCCTGGAGAACGTGATCCGCGACGCGGTGACGTACACTGAGCACGCCAAGCGCAAGACTGTGACGGCCATGGACGTGGTGTACGCCCTGAAGAGGCAGGGGCGCACCCTGTACGGTTTCGGCGGTTAGGCTGCGTCGCAGCGGGCGCTGGCCTTCCCGCGGCCGTGCTTGTGGGTGGGAGAGACTAGAAAACGGCCCTTTTCAGGGCCACCACACTGTTCGGAAGTTGAAAAGTGCGAAAGAGTCTGTGTTGTTGCTGCGTGTGTTTGTTTGTTTGTTTCTTTCTTTCTTTCTTTCCGTTTGAGCGACGTGATGTGACTGGGAGGGGAGAAGGAAAGGAAACGTGTCATGTGGCTGGCTGTGTGTGGAGCTGCTTCGTTTGTGTGTTTGTTATTGTGTGTCTTTGTATCGATCGCGACGGAGATGGCGGGCTGTGTGTTGTTGTGCGAGAGGCGGTGATTATTTGCTTGCGTGGTTTGGCTCTGTGTGTTTGTTTGCGGCGGCGTTGGGGTTTCCGAGGCAAGGCGTGTGGGCATAGGCGGCCGGATCAGCTGTTTCGTTCGTGTCGACGGCCGTTGCGCGCGGGAGTGGAGGGCGGTGTGTCGACACGCCTCCCTTTAACAATGGTCATTATTGCTGCCGTTGTCGGTTTGGAAGGCGACTGCGACCGTGCAAAATGTGTGTGTGTTGGGCCACACGGGCTGTGTGGACGACAAGATGGCGGACGTGCGCCGGCGGCGGCTGTGCTGTGACAGTGCAAAGTTAAAAAACAAAACAAGGTGCGGCGAGGACGACTGAAATTTTGCTTTGGACGTAGGTTTGTGTGGTGGCCCTGAAAAGGGCCGATTGTTGTGGGCCGAGCCGGCAAAGCGCGTTGCGTGCAGGGGAGCACGCGGCGCTGCGATTGCCTGGCCTCCTTTAGGCCTTCTTCTCGGTCTTCTTTGGCAGCAGGACGGCCTGGATGTTGGGCAGGACACCACCCTGTGCGATGGTGACGCCCGACAGGAGCTTGTTGAGCTCCTCGTCGTTGCGGATGGCAAGCTGCAGGTGGCGCGGGATGATGCGCGTCTTCTTGTTGTCGCGGGCCGCGTTTCCGGCCAGCTCGAGCACCTCAGCCGCGAGGTACTCCATGACGGCGGCGAGGTAGACGGGCGCCCCGGCGCCGACGCGCTCTGCGTAGTTTCCCTTGCGCAGGAGGCGGTGGATTCTGCCGACCGGGAACTGGAGCCCAGCCCTGCTTGAGCGGGACTTTGACTTGCCCTTGACTTTGCCTCCCTTTCCGCGTCCGGACATGGCGATGGGCTAGCGACGGTGCACACGAAACGGAAACGAAAACGACCGGTGCGAGCGGCAGCGAGTCGAGCAGCGGAGTGCGTGCCGGCGCAGCCGGGGTGGGGGTGCTTTATGGGCTCGGGTGCGGCGGCCGGTTGCGCGCGCGCCCCATTGGTCGGCGGCCGCAACAGGGCGAGCTGGTAAAGGTGCGGCAGCGGCTGGCGGCGGGTGCCACTGTGTGGGGAGACGCTGACTAGAGCGGAGCGCTTGCTACTGGTGTTGCTGCTGCCGTACGTTGGTTCGAGATGCCGCCCAAGACTAGCGGGAAGGCCGCCAAGAAGGCTGGCAAGGCGCAGAAGAACATTTCGAAGGGCGACAAGAAGAAGAAGCGCAAGAGGAAGGAGAGCTATGCCATCTACATCTACAAGGTGCTGAAGCAGGTGCACCCTGACACGGGCATCTCGTCGAAGGCGATGAGCATCATGAACAGCTTCGTGAACGACATTTTCGAGCGCATTGCGGCCGAGGCTTCTCGCCTGGCGCACTACAACAAGCGCTCGACCATCACGTCCCGCGAGATCCAGACCGCTGTGCGGCTGTTGCTGCCTGGCGAGCTGGCCAAGCACGCCGTGAGCGAGGGCACGAAGGCGGTGACCAAGTACACGAGCTCCAAGTAAGGAGGTGGCTCTGGAATGGAAGGAAGGATGGAGAAGGCTCCTCCGTTGCGAGAGCGGCAAAACGGCCCTTTTCAGGGCCACCAACTTGCCTTTTGCGGGAAGGGCGGAATTGTTGTTGTTGTTGTTGTTGTTGTTGTTGTTTGTGTGGACGGCTGTGATGTATGTGTGCATTTTGATTGTGGGTGGGGGGGGCGCGTCAAAGCGTGTTGCGCGGGGTACGGCCACGAGGTTGGTCGCCGTGGCGTGGAATGGTGGCACGCCTCGTTGGCGTGGTTTTTGACCCATTGGTGTTGTTGGTGTGTGTGTGTGTGTGTGTGTGTGTGTGTGTGTGTTTGTGTGTGTGTGTGTGTTACCCGTCTGCGAGGGGGGACAGTGCGATCGGCGACTTTTGTGTCACCGTAACGACGGCCGTTTGCGGGTTTGTTTTTTTTTGCACATCATACATGGCGAGGGTGAAATGTGAAATGTTTTCGTTTGGTTTGTTTTTTTTTTGCCGCCCACTATTCCCTTTGCTGTACGCCGAGTTTGACAATGGTGCGACGTAACTGCAGCGTGGAGGTGTGTGAGTGACGTTGAAATGAACGTGCCATTAAGACGCATTGTTGTTGTATTGTACTGTACGTGTACGGCGACACGCACGATGATGTACCATTCGACTCTGATGTTTGATAGCCGTGTCTGACTGATTGCGTACGACGCACGCACACCGATGTCGTCATTCAAGATGCACGCGTGTCCAGTGCAGTACAGTAAGCGCGACGACGGCGGCGGCGGCGGCGGCGGTCGTTTGTTTGGCGAATGTCTGTACACGTGTTTGTCTGTGTCCATCCGGTATGTATTTGTTTGTTTGAAAGTGTTTTGTGTGTCGGTGACGTGGTCCGATCCGTCGCCCCCTGAGTAACTGTCGATCGGCGCGATAGACCGGCGTCACGCAACTGAACCGAAGTCGTGGGCACACCCGTCATACTGTTGTACACCGTCGCGCTGAGAACGGTAACGAAAGGTTGACTTTGATCGGTCGAATGTCTGGGCAGAACGTGAGGAATGAGGCACGAGTGCAAGGAGGGGGGGCAAAAGAGAGAGGAAGGGAAAAAGGGGAGAAACGCATTCGTAGAGCAACGGAACGCTCCCGTGTCGGAGGCGTATTGGAGCCGCACTGAAATGCGTTTAACGGCGGCGCGGCTGCAAGTGTCTGCCGTGGTGAACGTTACCTTTGACGGCTGCATTGGGCTTTGCCTTTGCTTTTTTTGCTTTCGCTTTCGCTTTCGCTTTCCCGGATGTACGTAACGTTTGTTGATATGGTTCTGAGGAAGAGTGTATGACAGTGCCGTGCCGTCCATGTTCGTGTGCCCTCCCATTGTGTGTATGCTATTGTCTGTGTACTTGAATGATGTATGTAGGTGTTAGTGGACATGTTTTACCAGTGGGGGGAAATGGATCGTCGATAGTTGCCGTCACTCTGTCACGGTCGAGATGACGCACCCTCCGTACAGAAAGGTGTCGAGAAAGTGAGTGTGTGTGTGTGTGTGCGTGCGTCCGTGAATTGGCAGTGTTTGGAGGTGGGCGTGCCCTGCATGTGGCCCGGAAGGCTGTTCGTTAGGCGGTAGTGTTGTGTGGACAGGGGAGGGGCATGCGTAACGCTGCTGGCATGGCATTTCGGGAGATGGGAGGGGGCAAACGAGGAAACGAGGAGCGGCGGCCAAAGACGGGACGGGGAGGGGCGCGGTGTGGGTGGCTTGCGCCTGTGCTCGGCGTTGTGGTTTGTGCAAAAGAGGAGGAGAAAAACAATGTGAGTTGCCAGGGAGGGGAGCGGTGTTGTGTTGTGGTTGTCGTGGTGTAGCCGCAGACGCGGCTGTCAGTGAACGTGGCGAGACGGACGGATGCGCGGAGGGGCGGGGGCGGCGCATTTCGCCGGTGCCGTGCCGTGCCTGAAAGCCGCGTGGTCGCTGTGTTGTTGGTGGCGTGGGGGCGAGGAGAGTACCGTACGGGTGTGCTTGTGCGCCGGAAATGGCACACTGCGCCCGCCCGTCTTGGAGGCTGATGGCTGTGGTGTGGAAATGGGGCGCGGTGATGTTGAAGCAGTTGAAGAACAGAAAAGAAACCAAGAAAACGGAAGGCGTGATGCGGCGGTGGTGGTGAGAGCGGGAAAAACAAAACAAAAAAAAAACAACAACAAAAAAGAAGGAAAAACAACAAGAAAACAAAAAGTCTATCAATATTAAAATGTAAATGGAAATGGAAATGGACCCAGGTATGACCTCCCTGCACAAATAGCAGAGAGTCCGATGATGATAATAAAAATGTGCCAGAATGTTAACGTCCCTACAAAACAAACCCAACGATAATATTAATGAAAGAGTGAACCGTATGTAACATTGCAACAGACATAATGAAACCTGATAAATTGTATAAGGGCAGCAGCGTTGACCTTTGGCCCTGTATTCAGAATAAAAAGAGCCAAAGATCGTTACCCCAATGAAAAAGACACTGAAACACGTATGTAACATAGTAGCGATGGCGAGACATTGTAGCATCTGTGACCAGAGAGTTTGCGCTGGACTGCGCGAGTGTTGCGAGCGGTTCCCAGTCAGTCAGTCAGTCAGTCAGTAGTTGTTGCGAGTCCGTAGCTCTGTGTAGTTGAGGGCTGTACTCTGTCAGTAGTCGTCGCGTGCAGTACGCTAATAGTCGTCATGCAGAGCGGTCGGTCAGTAGTAGCAGCCGAGT
This sequence comes from Schistocerca americana, assembly GCF_021461395.2. Classification (NCBI taxonomy): domain Eukaryota; kingdom Metazoa; phylum Arthropoda; class Insecta; order Orthoptera; family Acrididae; genus Schistocerca; species Schistocerca americana. The sequence goes on along the minus strand of NW_025726299.1, from coordinate 80,194 downwards.
GCGGTTGTGTGATGTAGGCGGTCGGCAACACTGGTCAAGATGGTGAATAAGGTATACTGTTAATTAATATAATCATTAGATAATGAAAAATTGTAATTATTCTCCAACAAGTTCCCCAATAATAATTTTTATTTCAAAAGCATTTTTCAAACATTTAATTTTTTATTGAACTAAAGAGTTCGTTGCACTTCACATTTCATTCCACTTCTTTGAAGAAAAATGTCACTAAAATCACAAAAAAAGAGAATATTATTATTTGCAATGCAGTTCCTCCAAGCGCTGCGCAACAACCAGAGCAGAAATGTGACATCCATTTATTCGGAGGTAAGACTTTAAGTCTGATTGTTTTGCACAGGGCCAAAGACCGATATTTCGGTTTAATTGAAGTTTCTTGTCACTGAACGGACTTTTTTAAATGTTGTGTGAAGACTTTATATTTGAGTCAGATTGCGAATTTCACATTTTTGTTGCCATTTTCAATACCTCTCATTGTGGGCGAGGTTACAATTAGCGCAATGTCCATTAGCATCCGTAAATAACATTGTCCATTATTTTAAATTTTGCTGGGAGGTTACAACACACACACACACACAAAAAAAAAAAAAAAAAAAAAAAAAACAAAAAAAAAAAAAACAAAAAATTGCATTTATATCCGCTCCTCAATTGTAGATACCGCTTACACAGCTGTGTGCAATGAATGAGTGCTGGCTGGTAATTAATTGCACTCCTTGGAGGGAAATGCCATAGGAAGTAGTCTTTAAAAAGTGAATGTTTTTCGTTAAGAGACAAAAGTTACTTTAGAAAAAAAGTAATAGTGGGGCTTTTGTTGTTGAACAAAATAAGTACAATGAACATACGTTATCAGATTTGCGCAATGCAGCGTCACACCACCTTTTGATTATAACACAATAGACTATACATCGTCCCGAACCGTGACCAGAGTCGCGAGACGAGCAGAGCACGCCGCCGACGCCCGCTCAGTACAACCGTCCACCCGCTACTACTGTCGACCGACTACTACCTCTCCCGACTCGCGCTACAATATATATATAACAACTGTTCCTGGCGACCCGGTGCGTGCCACTACTGTCGTCTGGCGCGGTCCAAGCGCCGACTAGCAGCGATAAAGAACTCTCTGGTCAGACAGAGATGCTGTCATGCCTCGCCATCGCTCTGGTAATGAATACATACGTGTTGCAGCGTGCGTACCACCGGAACACGCAGTGGCGGAGCCAAAGACTGTGTTGTCGAGGTCGAGTGCGAGCGGGAAGAGAGGCAGCGTCGGCACGGAGATGCAAGCGAGCGCGAGACGCACGGGGGCTGCGGCGTGGCGCGTTTGCGGTCGGCGCCTTTGGTGGCAACGGCCGGGACAAGCAGCGGTGTATGGTGTGGTGCGGGGCGGACAGGGGCGGAGGCGGCGCGACGACGGCATGGGGGCGAAAACGGGACGGGGGACGGCGGATGTTGAGAGGCGTCACGCGCGGACAGGACACAGACACAGAGACACACAGATTGGAAAGGGAGGGTGCGCGGTAGTAGTTGGGAATGTGCGTACCGTGCGGGATGGGAGTGGGCGAGGAACACGGTCGTGGCCCCTGTTTTGGGTGCGTGTGATGACGTCGGTGTGTTGTGGGAAGGGAAGGTGCTGTGGCGGCGGCGCGTAATGGGCGTAGGCCGAAAAGAGAAAGGAACGTGGGCAGTGTGTTGGCAAGCGTCGGTTCGACTGCGACGTTGATGGGCAGGGCAGGGCAGGGCAGGGCAGGGCAGGGCAAGGCAAGGTTAATGGTGGTAGGAGTAGGCGTGTGGGCGCAAAAAATCTGCCGCTGCAGGCGGTGCCGTAACCGCCATGGCGGGAAGGAGAGAGGGCCAAAGAAAGAAAGAAAGAAAGAAAGAAAGAAAGAAAGAAGAAGAAAACAAAAAAAAAAGGAGGGGGGGGCGAAAGTGGAGAGGCGGTGGTGTGAGAAGGGCGGGGGCGGGGGCGGAAGGAAGGCAGGAAGGACAAGAGGCGAGGCGACGGCTTGCTTTGTGTATCGGTCGGTCTCTGGCTATGCTTCGTTTTCTGCAGCAGGGTCGGTGCGCGGCGTGGCTCGCGGCAGTGGGAACGCCTGGTGGCTGGACGGCCAGCAATGCGGTTGGATGGGCGGCCACAGCACCGCACCTGTGCCCGAGGAGGAGACGCTGGCGGCGGGCCCTGAGGTGAGGCCGGCTCGGCTGGGGCTGTGGATGTGTAGGTGTGCGCCGCTGCTGCAACAACGAGTAAAACGCGAGAAGAAGGGATGGCGGTAGAGAGAGAAAAAAAAAAAGAGGTCGTGTTGTGTTGATGCGCAGGCAGACGCGTACAGAGGGACGAGCCCGGTCTGCAGCAGGGTGTGGCCGTGCCGAGTGCAGAGCAGCGGCGGCTCGGTTCGGTTCGGCCCGGCCCGGCGGGCCGCGCTGTTGTCGCGGACGTGAGCGCCCCCTGGCGGGTGGCCGGAGGCGGCGCGGCGTGTTGGACGTGTGGCTGGTGGCAGTGCACAATTTGCGAGTGGCTGGCGGTGTGGTGTGGCGGTTGGCGCGTCGGGCGGCGGAGAGGTATGTGTTGCGGGCGCCCTTTGCTGCGCTGCGTCGTTGCGTGTGCCGTACAGGGCGGGCGCTTGTCGACTGTGTGGGCGGTGTGGCGAATTGGCGTGAAACGGCTGCCGAGAGGTGTGTGGTAGCGAGCCGGTCGGTGGTGTCAGTGCGAAGGGGAATGTGCGTGCGTGTTTGGCGGTTTCGGTGTGCTTTTTGCGGCGTGAGAGTGGGAATTAGTGGGGCCGGCTGTTGTGTTGGTTCCTTGTGTCTTGTGTCGCGTAGCTTGATGGCAACGTGGAAGGACGCCGGTTTCGTTTTCGTTTCGAGCCTTGCGTGTGGTTGTCGACGTTGACTGGTTGGCGTGTGCCGATGCACGTGCATGTGTGGGTCGCGAGTGCGTTTTTGGCTGGCTGTGTGTGTGTGTGTGTGTGTGTGTGTGTGTGTGTGTGTGTGTGTTTTGGGGGGGGAAGGGGGAGGCGGTGGTGAAAGTGCAGTCGTCGGGTGGGGCTGGGGCTGTGCGTCGTGGCGGAAAGGTGGTAGGTTGCGGGAAGCGAGCCCGTCGTTGACGGTGTCGCGTGAGTTGTGAATCGAGTGGGGCGCGGGGCGCGTGGCGCGGGGCGCGGGGCGCGGGACAGGAGCAGCGTGCCGCTGCGTCGTGGTCGTCAGCAGAGGCTGTGCGTGTGCTTGTCCTTTTTGTGGGCGGTTCGTGCGAGGCGTTTTTGTTTTGTGTTGCCCTAGTTGTTAGTTTATTTTGTTTGTGTTTGTTATTTTGAGACGACGACTGGTTGGTGGCGTGCGCGCGAAGTGGCGGTGTGCGCTTCCCGTGTCGTTTGTGTTGTTTTGTTTTTTTGTTTTTGTGTGTTTTTTTTTTTGCACTGGGCCCCGGTGGGTGGGTGCGTGTGTGTCGATTGCCGGCTGGCGAAAGGTGCGCCATCGGCGGGGTGGGTCGCCGGCACAAGTAGAGGCGGCGGCGTTGTTGCTGTTGTTGTGTGGTGTTTGTTTTGTTCGGCTGTGTCGGCGAGCTGTGTTGCGGTGCGTGTGAATGGTGGTGCAAAAGTGCTGGCGTTGGGGCTGCGACTGCGACGGCGGCGAGCCGCGGGCGCGCCATTGATAGTGATGTTGTGAACAGCGGCTGTGTACGGTAGTGGTGTTGTTGTAGCACGACGTGCATCCGGGCCGGCGCGGAAAGCGCAGTTGCGGGCGGTTGCCCTTCGGTGCCAGCCATGTCGCGTGAGCGGCGGGTTGCTCTGGTGTCGACACGTGGTGCTCTGGGTTGTTGTGTGGTGCCCTTTGGCCGGTGGGGGTGGTTCGCGTGTGTCTCGTTCGCGCTCGGTATCTGGTCGTGGTCGTGCTGCTCCCCCGTCTGTCGGCGGTTTTCGACGTCGTCTGTACGTTTTTGTTCGTTTGCGGCGTGCCTGCCGACGTCGTCCCGTCGCGACCTTTCAACCGAAAGTGTGGCGCCCGAAGGTGAACGAACGTAACCCTGACCTCGGCGCTTTACGCTGAGCCGAGCGAACCGAACCGAACCTAACCTGTGGTGTGGTGTGGCGAGGTGAGCTCAGCCTGTGAGCCCCTAACGTCTACGTAAGGTAAGCTGTCCGGCTCACGCCTCACGTTTGAACGCTTTTTTAACCTACGTTTGACGCTTCTTAACCTAGCACTGACCCCTTAACCTAACGTGTAACCTAACCTAACCTAACCTAACCTAACCTAACCTCTGACGCCTGACGTGTTTGAATGCTTAACCTAAGTTTGACGCTTAACCTAACCCAAGTCCCCTTAACCTAACCCACGTCCACCTAACCTAACCTAACCTAACGTAGACGTGTAAACGTAATGTGTAACGCGTAACGTGTAAGGTCGGCTGTCGTGTGTGCTTGACGGCAGATTGGGTTGGTCTGTAGATTCGGATTGCGGTTTGCCTCGGTCGAGGGGTTGGGTCGGAAGCGGCGAGGGGCGGCGGCGCCTGTTGCGCAGGCGGCGTCCGTTTGCGGCGGGCAATTGTTGAGAAACGGCTGTGAATGTTGGCGGGCGAGAGGAGGAGGACGGCGCGCGATGTGGCCCGACGGCTGCGGGCCGATCGGGAAACGGCGGGAGGGCGACGGAAGGCGATGGGGCGGCGGAGGCGCGTTTGCACGGCCGTCATCGCCGCACGCCTCGGCTTGTGTGGCTGTGGCGCCGGCCGCGCTGGCCGGGCTGCCGCGGCGACGGTGTGGGAGTTTTGCCGAAGGTTTGGCCATTGTGGCGGGTCGTCGGCTGGGGCTGTGGGGGCGGCATTTGGGCGGGGGCGGCGATTCTCGGCGGGCCGACCCAGGCTGTAGCGCGCGGTAGCTGCAGTTTGGCCGTGGTTTGCGGCGCTGCCGTGGCGACTGGTTGGCGACTGTGGTGTGGCTGTGTGTAGCCCCATCCTCGGTGGTTTGAAAGGCGCGGGCGGTTGTGGCGCAGGTTTGGGGCTGCTCCGCACAGGCTGTCGGACGTTGGGCGGTAGCAAGCGCGGGAGGCGCGGCGCGGCGGCGCGCAGAGTGGCGGCCGCTCTCTCGGCCGTCCGCGCCCGCCCGCGACACTGGCTGGGCCTTGTGATTCTCTGCTCTGCTGCTGTGCTGTGCTTGCGTGCCTGCCGTCCCGCTCGCTCTCGCTGTGTGTTACGCGCGTCGTCGAAATGGCAGATCAGGCGGCTACGAACGAGACTGCTGCGGCACCCGCCGCCACCGGCACTACGAAGAAGGCCAAGTCTGCGTCGTCTGCGAAGAAGCCGCGCGCCAAGCCTGCGCACCCGCGCACCTCTGAGATGGTGACGGCCGCCATCAAGAGTCTGAAGGAGCGCGGCGGGTCGTCGCTGCAGGCGATCAAGAAGTACATAGCCGCGCACTACAAGCTGGACGCGGAGAAGCTGGCGCCGTTTATCAAGAAGTACCTCAAGTCGGCCGTCGTGGCGGGCGAGCTGGTGCAGACGAAGGGGAAGGGCGCGTCCGGCTCGTTCAAGCTTGCCGGCGCCGGCGGCGGGGGGGCGGCCGAGGGCGGCAAGGCTCGTGCTGGCGGTGCCAAGAAGAAGCGCGCCGCTCCGGCCAGCAAGGAGAAGAAGGGCGCCCGTGCGGCCGGCGCAAAGAAGGCTGGTGGCGTGAAGGCGGCGACCGGTCGGAAGGCGGGCGCCGCCAAGAAGGCGTCTGCGGCGTCGGCCGCTCCCGCGGGTGCGAAGAAGGCGGCTGCGGCCAAGCCGGCCAAGGCCAAGTCGCCGTCGAAGGCGAAGAAGGCCGCCAAGGTTCCGACGAAGAAGCCGAAGGCGCCGCGCCCGAAGAAGGCGACGACGCCGTCTAAGGCGAAGGCTTCGCCCAAGAAGAAGAAGTAGAGTAGAGTAGAGGAGAAAGAGATGGGAAAGGAAGGGTTTGGCGCTTGACTCCGTCGTCCCCACCCCCCGTCGTCGTCTAGTGGCGCGCAAGAGACGCGCGGCCCAAAACGGCCCTTCTCAGGGCCATCAAAGCACGTCGGGGAAGGTTTTGATTGTCGTGTTGCGTTTGGTGTGGGTGTCTGTCTGGCGTTTCTGTATGCCCGTGGGGATGCTGTTTGCGTGCCGTGGTGGTTGGATTGCGGGGGTCGGTGGCGGGTGTGGGCGGCGGTAGCGGTAAGCGGTGTTGTTGTTGTTGTTGTTGTTGTCGTGGTTGATTGTCGCCGTGTTTGTGGCGGCGGCCGACGGTTGGTTTTCTGTCACGTTGTTTTGTTTGAATACGTTGGTTGGCTTGCCTGCGTTCGTTCTTCTCGGATGTCTGTCTTGTCTAGTCGTGTCTGGTCTTTGTTTTGTTTTGTTCCTTTGTGTGTGTGTGTGTTATGTTTTGCAACGGGGGGCACGTTGAGATGTGGAAGGAGTCGGCGGGGATTTCGGTGGCGTGTAGAGCGAGCGAGCGCGCCTGCCTGGCCGTTGGCCGTCGGAGTGGAGTGCGGGTTTTTTTTTTTTTTGTTTTCGAAACGAAAGCGGCGGCCGGCCAGCCAGCCACCCGTGCGGTGTGACGTCGGCCGTTGGGTATTGTGCGCTTTGAGCGCCGGGGAGGGATGATGTGTGATTGTTGCGCGCTGGTAGCAGGCAGGCAGAGTGAGCGGGTGTGGCGGACGGACGGACGGGAAGTGGTGGTTTTTGTTTTTGGGTTGCGGGGCGAGAGGCAGGCGACCGACAAAGTTTGCTCGCGACGGAGAGATGTTAGTGGCCCTGAAAAGGGCCGTTTTTGTTTGTGCGGTGCGGTGCCGCGGCGCGGTTTAGGCGCGCTCGCCGCGGATGCGGCGCGCGAGCTGGATGTCCTTGGGCATGATGGTGACGCGCTTGGCGTGGATTGCGCACAGGTTGGTGTCTTCGAAGAGGCCGACGAGGTAGGCCTCGCTGGCCTCCTGCAGGGCCATGACTGCGGAGCTCTGGAAGCGCAGGTCGGTCTTGAAGTCCTGGGCGATCTCGCGCACTAGGCGCTGGAATGGCAGCTTGCGGATGAGCAGCTCTGTGCTCTTCTGGTAGCGCCTGATTTCTCGCAGGGCGACGGTGCCCGGCCTGTAGCGGTGGGGCTTCTTGACGCCTCCGGTGGCGGGCGCGCTCTTCCTCGCCGCCTTGGTGGCGAGCTGTTTGCGCGGCGCCTTTCCGCCGGTGGACTTGCGGGCCGTTTGCTTTGTGCGGGCCATGGCGGTAGCGGTAGCGGTAGCGGAGCGGCGTGCGTGGAGGTTAGGTGCGGCGCGGCGTCCGGTGCTGCCTTGACAACGGGCCCGCGCGCCTCCGTGCTGCGCTTATATGCCCTCGGTTGCGCGTGGTGGGGGGAGGGCGGGCCAGAGTCTATATAGGGGGGCGGCGGGCGCGCTGGGCGCAGACCGTAGCCGACTCGCCAGCCGCTGCAGCTGCTGTTTGTGCACGTTTTGCTTTGCCCGAGGAAGGAAGGATGACAGGCCGCGGCAAGGGAGGAAAGGGGCTCGGCAAGGGTGGCGCCAAGCGGCACCGCAAGGTGTTGCGCGACAACATCCAGGGCATCACGAAGCCCGCCATCCGCCGCCTGGCTCGCAGGGGCGGCGTGAAGCGCATCTCTGGTCTGATCTACGAGGAGACCCGCGGGGTGCTGAAGGTGTTCCTGGAGAACGTGATCCGCGACGCGGTGACGTACACTGAGCACGCCAAGCGCAAGACTGTGACGGCCATGGACGTGGTGTACGCCCTGAAGAGGCAGGGGCGCACCCTGTACGGTTTCGGCGGTTAGGCTGCGTCGCAGCGGGCGCTGGCCTTCCCGCGGCCGTGCTTGTGGGTGGGAGAGACTAGAAAACGGCCCTTTTCAGGGCCACCACACTGTTCGGAAGTTGAAAAGTGCGAAAGAGTCTGTGTTGTTGCTGCGTGTGTTTGTTTGTTTGTTTCTTTCTTTCTTTCTTTCCGTTTGAGCGACGTGATGTGACTGGGAGGGGAGAAGGAAAGGAAACGTGTCATGTGGCTGGCTGTGTGTGGAGCTGCTTCGTTTGTGTGTTTGTTATTGTGTGTCTTTGTATCGATCGCGACGGAGATGGCGGGCTGTGTGTTGTTGTGCGAGAGGCGGTGATTATTTGCTTGCGTGGTTTGGCTCTGTGTGTTTGTTTGCGGCGGCGTTGGGGTTTCCGAGGCAAGGCGTGTGGGCATAGGCGGCCGGATCAGCTGTTTCGTTCGTGTCGACGGCCGTTGCGCGCGGGAGTGGAGGGCGGTGTGTCGACACGCCTCCCTTTAACAATGGTCATTATTGCTGCCGTTGTCGGTTTGGAAGGCGACTGCGACCGTGCAAAATGTGTGTGTGTTGGGCCACACGGGCTGTGTGGACGACAAGATGGCGGACGTGCGCCGGCGGCGGCTGTGCTGTGACAGTGCAAAGTTAAAAAACAAAACAAGGTGCGGCGAGGACGACTGAAATTTTGCTTTGGACGTAGGTTTGTGTGGTGGCCCTGAAAAGGGCCGATTGTTGTGGGCCGAGCCGGCAAAGCGCGTTGCGTGCAGGGGAGCACGCGGCGCTGCGATTGCCTGGCCTCCTTTAGGCCTTCTTCTCGGTCTTCTTTGGCAGCAGGACGGCCTGGATGTTGGGCAGGACACCACCCTGTGCGATGGTGACGCCCGACAGGAGCTTGTTGAGCTCCTCGTCGTTGCGGATGGCAAGCTGCAGGTGGCGCGGGATGATGCGCGTCTTCTTGTTGTCGCGGGCCGCGTTTCCGGCCAGCTCGAGCACCTCAGCCGCGAGGTACTCCATGACGGCGGCGAGGTAGACGGGCGCCCCGGCGCCGACGCGCTCTGCGTAGTTTCCCTTGCGCAGGAGGCGGTGGATTCTGCCGACCGGGAACTGGAGCCCAGCCCTGCTTGAGCGGGACTTTGACTTGCCCTTGACTTTGCCTCCCTTTCCGCGTCCGGACATGGCGATGGGCTAGCGACGGTGCACACGAAACGGAAACGAAAACGACCGGTGCGAGCGGCAGCGAGTCGAGCAGCGGAGTGCGTGCCGGCGCACAGTCTCGCACAGTCTTCGAGATCACGGACTTCCTCGGTCCGGTGGTGACGGAGGCTAAGCAGCGATGCTGCTGTTCCTCCTTAAACTGCTCAGGTGTTGTCAGGATGGCCTCTCGATGGGGTGGGCCTCTTGCTACTTCGCTGGTTTGACTGGCGAAGTAGACGGTTTCTGGCATAATACATGCATGAAGTCTGGATTCTGTTCAATGAATCGGTTCATTCCTTCCATAGTGAAGTTCTTCTCGAGCTCTTGGAATTGCTGGTATGCTGGATGCTGTTGTATTTCTGGGCGAACATCCCCAGCCGCCGCGCCCCAGGCTGAGACCACAAAGATGTGTTCCCAGTCCGCGGGCGTGAAGACAGGGTGTTGATTGATGATGGCCAGGTCCTTCCTCGATACCAGTCCCCTAAGACCCTTGTTGTTCCTCACTGGTCCGTAAGGCTGGTGAGGAAGGGCCGGTTTCGTCCTGTCGGGCGGAGTAAATGGGTAGGGGTTGTCAAGGTGCGGGTAGGTGCCGTCCCGAAGAGACGCGGCGATCTTCTGCAGCACAGGCCGAACGCTGTGCTCCGTGGGGAGCGGCAGGCATTCAGTCACCGTCTCAGCAAGTGGTGCTGTCACAGTGTGCGTCTCTTCGTCGTGTGCCCGCGGCTCGACCTCCCCGTCGGGAGGGAGAGCAGGCTGCTCCACTTCAATGTCCATGGGTGCTTCCGGTCCGCCCGTCACGTTGACTGGCGGCGCTGGTGGCTCCGTTTGAGTGGAGGCGTCAACCCCCGCTGACCGACTCGCAGTGGTGCTGGCGGTGGGAGTAGCCGTCTTCCTAAGGACCCGCAGCTCCTCACGCAGCTGTTGCAGCTGGCGGTGAACAGCCGCGAGTTCCTCCCTCATGGCGGCCCTCTCGGCCGCGAGCGCGGTGTGGAAGGCGGCTAGTGCGTCGTCCGTGGCGGCTTCGCGGCGGCACGATCCACCACCCTCGCGGGAGCGGGGGGGTGGGGCGTCCGTCTCGACGCCACGTGCCGTTGCAGGGCGTGGGGCGGCCATCTTGCGTCTGTAGCCCCGCACGTAGGCGCAGCTGCGCGAGTTTGCGGCGTGGGCACCGCCGCAATTCACGCACTTGGCAGCCGCGTCGCGGGGCTTGGTGCAGTTACGTGTATCATGCGCCTCAGCACACTTCAGACACGCTAATGTGCCCCTGCACACTTTAGCGATGTGCCCCATTCTTTGGCACTTAAAGCATTGTTGCTCGGTGCGCTGTTTCCTCTTCGGGCGCCGTCTGCGTCCGCTGTCGTTGCCGATGGCATCGACAAGGAGTTCAAGCGCGGCCACAATCTTGCTGCCCTTCCTGCGTCCAGCCATGACGTGTGCGCGTGGAGTGTGCGTGCGTGCGTCACCGCGTACGCGTCGCGTGGTCGCGTGCGTGCCGGCGCAGCCGGGGTGGGGGTGCTTTATGGGCTCGGGTGCGGCGGCCGGTTGCGCGCGCGCCCCATTGGTCGGCGGCCGCAACAGGGCGAGCTGGTAAAGGTGCGGCGGCGGCTGGCGGCGGGTGCCACTGTGTGGGGAGACGCTGACTAGAGCGGAGCGCTTGCTACTGGTGTTGCTGCTGCCGTACGTTGGTTCGAGATGCCGCCCAAGACTAGCGGGAAGGCCGCCAAGAAGGCTGGCAAGGCGCAGAAGAACATTTCGAAGGGCGACAAGAAGAAGAAGCGCAAGAGGAAGGAGAGCTATGCCATCTACATCTACAAGGTGCTGAAGCAGGTGCACCCTGACACGGGCATCTCGTCGAAGGCGATGAGCATCATGAACAGCTTCGTGAACGACATTTTCGAGCGCATTGCGGCCGAGGCTTCTCGCCTGGCGCACTACAACAAGCGCTCGACCATCACGTCCCGCGAGATCCAGACCGCTGTGCGGCTGTTGCTGCCTGGCGAGCTGGCCAAGCACGCCGTGAGCGAGGGCACGAAGGCGGTGACCAAGTACACGAGCTCCAAGTAAGGAGGTGGCTCTGGAATGGAAGGAAGGATGGAGAAGGCTCCTCCGTTGCGAGAGCGGCAAAACGGCCCTTTTCAGGGCCACCAACTTGCCTTTTGCGGGAAGGGCGGAATTGTTGTTGTTGTTGTTGTTGTTGTTGTTGTTTGTGTGGACGGCTGTGATGTATGTGTGCATTTTGATTGTGGGTGGGGGGGGCGCGTCAAAGCGTGTTGCGCGGGGTACGGCCACGAGGTTGGTCGCCGTGGCGTGGAATGGTGGCACGCCTCGTTGGCGTGGTTTTTGACCCATTGGTGTTGTTGGTGTGTGTGTGTGTGTGTGTGTGTGTGTGTGTGTGTGTGTGTGTGTGTGTGTGTGTGTTACCCGTCTGCGAGGGGGGACAGTGCGATCGGCGACTTTTGTGTCACCGTAACGACGGCCGTTTGCGGGTTTGTTTTTTTTTGCACATCATACATGGCGAGGGTGAAATGTGAAATGTTTTCGTTTGGTTTGTTTTTTTTTTGCCGCCCACTATTCCCTTTGCTGTACGCCGAGTTTGACAATGGTGCGACGTAACTGCAGCGTGGAGGTGTGTGAGTGACGTTGAAATGAACGTGCCATTAAGACGCATTGTTGTTGTATTGTACTGTACGTGTACGGCGACACGCACGATGATGTACCATTCGACTCTGATGTTTGATAGCCGTGTCTGACTGATTGCGTACGACGCACGCACACCGATGTCGTCATTCAAGATGCACGCGTGTCCAGTGCAGTACAGTAAGCGCGACGACGGCGGCGGCGGCGGCGGCGGTCGTTTGTTTGGCGAATGTCTGTACACGTGTTTGTCTGTGTCCATCCGGTATGTATTTGTTTGTTTGAAAGTGTTTTGTGTGTCGGTGACGTGGTCCGATCCGTCGCCCCCTGAGTAACTGTCGATCGGCGCGATAGACCGGCGTCACGCAACTGAACCGAAGTCGTGGGCACACCCGTCATACTGTTGTACACCGTCGCGCTGAGAACGGTAACGAAAGGTTGACTTTGATCGGTCGAATGTCTGGGCAGAACGTGAGGAATGAGGCACGAGTGCAAGGAGGGGGGGCAAAAGAGAGAGGAAGGGAAAAAGGGGAGAAACGCATTCGTAGAGCAACGGAACGCTCCCGTGTCGGAGGCGTATTGGAGCCGCACTGAAATGCGTTTAACGGCGGCGCGGCTGCAAGTGTCTGCCGTGGTGAACGTTACCTTTGACGGCTGCATTGGGCTTTGCCTTTGCTTTTTTTGCTTTCGCTTTCGCTTTCGCTTTCCCGGATGTACGTAACGTTTGTTGATATGGTTCTGAGGAAGAGTGTATGACAGTGCCGTGCCGTCCATGTTCGTGTGCCCTCCCATTGTGTGTATGCTATTGTCTGTGTACTTGAATGATGTATGTAGGTGTTAGTGGACATGTTTTACCAGTGGGGGGAAATGGATCGTCGATAGTTGCCGTCACTCTGTCACGGTCGAGATGACGCACCCTCCGTACAGAAAGGTGTCGAGAAAGTGAGTGTGTGTGTGTGTGTGCGTGCGTCCGTGAATTGGCAGTGTTTGGAGGTGGGCGTGCCCTGCATGTGGCCCGGAAGGCTGTTCGTTAGGCGGTAGTGTTGTGTGGACAGGGGAGGGGCATGCGTAACGCTGCTGGCATGGCATTTCGGGAGATGGGAGGGGGCAAACGAGGAAACGAGGAGCGGCGGCCAAAGACGGGACGGGGAGGGGCGCGGTGTGGGTGGCTTGCGCCTGTGCTCGGCGTTGTGGTTTGTGCAAAAGAGGAGGAGAAAAACAATGTGAGTTGCCAGGGAGGGGAGCGGTGTTGTGTTGTGGTTGTCGTGGTGTAGCCGCAGACGCGGCTGTCAGTGAACGTGGCGAGACGGACGGATGCGCGGAGGGGCGGGGGCGGCGCATTTCGCCGGTGCCGTGCCGTGCCTGAAAGCCGCGTGGTCGCTGTGTTGTTGGTGGCGTGGGGGCGAGGAGAGTACCGTACGGGTGTGCTTGTGCGCCGGAAATGGCACACTGCGCCCGCCCGTCTTGGAGGCTGATGGCTGTGGTGTGGAAATGGGGCGCGGTGATGTTGAAGCAGTTGAAGAACAGAAAAGAAACCAAGAAAACGGAAGGCGTGATGCGGCGGTGGTGGTGAGAGCGGGAAAAACAAAACAAAAAAAAAACAACAACAAAAAAGAAGGAAAAACAACAAGAAAACAAAAAGTCTATCAATATTAAAATGTAAATGGAAATGGAAATGGACCCAGGTATGACCTCCCTGCACAAATAGCAGAGAGTCCGATGATGATAATAAAAATGTGCCAGAATGTTAACGTCCCTACAAAACAAACCCAACGATAATATTAATGAAAGAGTGAACCGTATGTAACATTGCAACAGACATAATGAAACCTGATAAATTGTATAAGGGCAGCAGCGTTGACCTTTGGCCCTGTATTCAGAATAAAAAGAGCCAAAGATCGTTACCCCAATGAAAAAGACACTGAAACACGTATGTAACATAGTAGCGATGGCGAGACATTGTAGCATCTGTGACCAGAGAGTTTGCGCTGGACTGCGCGAGTGTTGCGAGCGGTTCCCAGTCAGTCAGTCAGTCAGTCAGTAGTTGTTGCGAGTCCGTAGCTCTGTGTAGTTGAGGGCTGTACTCTGTCAGTAGTCGTCGCGTGCAGTACGCTAATAGTCGTCATGCAGAGCGGTCGGTCAGTAGTAGCAGCCGAGTGCGGTTGTGTGATGTAGGCGGTCGGCAACACTGGTCAAGATGGTGAATAAGGTATACTGTTAATTAATATAATCATTAGATAATGAAAAATTGTAATTATTCTCCAACAAGTTCCCCAATAATAATTTTTATTTCAAAAGCATTTTTCAAACATTTAATTTTTTATTGAACTAAAGAGTTCGTTGCACTTCACATTTCATTCCACTTCTTTGAAGAAAAATGTCACTAAAATCACAAAAAAAGAGAATATTATTATTTGCAATGCAGTTCCTCCAAGCGCTGCGCAACAACCAGAGCAGAAATGTGACATCCATTTATTCGGAGGTAAGACTTTAAGTCTGATTGTTTTGCACAGGGCCAAAGACCGATATTTCGGTTTAATTGAAGTTTCTTGTCACTGAACGGACTTTTTTAAATGTTGTGTGAAGACTTTATATTTGAGTCAGATTGCGAATTTCACATTTTTGTTGCCATTTTCAATACCTCTCATTGTGGGCGAGGTTACAATTAGCGCAATGTCCATTAGCATCCGTAAATAACATTGTCCATTATTTTAAATTTTGCTGGGAGGTTACAACACACACACACACACAAAAAAAAAAAAAAAAAAAAAAAAAACAAAAAAAAAAAAAACAAAAAATTGCATTTATATCCGCTCCTCAATTGTAGATACCGCTTACACAGCTGTGTGCAATGAATGAGTGCTGGCTGGTAATTAATTGCACTCCTTGGAGGGAAATGCCATAGGAAGTAGTCTTTAAAAAGTGAATGTTTTTCGTTAAGAGACAAAAGTTACTTTAGAAAAAAAGTAATAGTGGGGCTTTTGTTGTTGAACAAAATAAGTACAATGAACATACGTTATCAGATTTGCGCAATGCAGCGTCACACCACCTTTTGATTATAACACAATAGACTATACATCGTCCCGAACCGTGACCAGAGTCGCGAGACGAGCAGAGCACGCCGCCGACGCCCGCTCAGTACAACCGTCCACCCGCTACTACTGTCGACCGACTACTACCTCTCCCGACTCGCGCTACAATATATATATAACAACTGTTCCTGGCGACCCGGTGCGTGCCACTACTGTCGTCTGGCGCGGTCCAAGCGCCGACTAGCAGCGATAAAGAACTCTCTGGTCAGACAGAGATGCTGTCATGCCTCGCCATCGCTCTGGTAATGAATACATACGTGTTGCAGCGTGCGTACCACCGGAACACGCAGTGGCGGAGCCAAAGACTGTGTTGTCGAGGTCGAGTGCGAGCGGGAAGAGAGGCAGCGTCGGCACGGAGATGCAAGCGAGCGCGAGACGCACGGGGGCTGCGGCGTGGCGCGTTTGCGGTCGGCGCCTTTGGTGGCAACGGCCGGGACAAGCAGCGGTGTATGGTGTGGTGCGGGGCGGACAGGGGCGGAGGCGGCGCGACGACGGCATGGGGGCGAAAACGGGACGGGGGACGGCGGATGTTGAGAGGCGTCACGCGCGGACAGGACACAGACACAGAGACACACAGATTGGAAAGGGAGGGTGCGCGGTAGTAGTTGGGAATGTGCGTACCGTGCGGGATGGGAGTGGGCGAGGAACACGGTCGTGGCCCCTGTTTTGGGTGCGTGTGATGACGTCGGTGTGTTGTGGGAAGGGAAGGTGCTGTGGCGGCGGCGCGTAATGGGCGTAGGCCGAAAAGAGAAAGGAACGTGGGCAGTGTGTTGGCAAGCGTCGGTTCGACTGCGACGTTGATGGGCAGGGCAGGGCAGGGCAGGGCAGGGCAGGGCAGGGCAAGGCAAGGTTAATGGTGGTAGGAGTAGGCGTGTGGGCGCAAAAAATCTGCCGCTGCAGGCGGTGCCGTAACCGCCATGGCGGGAAGGAGAGAGGGCCAAAGAAAGAAAGAAAGAAAGAAAGAAAGAAAGAAAGAAGAAGAAAACAAAAAAAAAAGGAGGGGGGGGCGAAAGTGGAGAGGCGGTGGTGTGAGAAGGGCGGGGGCGGGGGCGGAAGGAAGGCAGGAAGGACAAGAGGCGAGGCGACGGCTTGCTTTGTGTATCGGTCGGTCTCTGGCTATGCTTCGTTTTCTGCAGCAGGGTCGGTGCGCGGCGTGGCTCGCGGCAGTGGGAACGCCTGGTGGCTGGACGGCCAGCAATGCGGTTGGATGGGCGGCCACAGCACCGCACCTGTGCCCGAGGAGGAGACGCTGGCGGCGGGCCCTGAGGTGAGGCCGGCTCGGCTGGGGCTGTGGATGTGTAGGTGTGCGCCGCTGCTGCAACAACGAGTAAAACGCGAGAAGAAGGGATGGCGGTAGAGAGAGAAAAAAAAAAAGAGGTCGTGTTGTGTTGATGCGCAGGCAGACGCGTACAGAGGGACGAGCCCGGTCTGCAGCAGGGTGTGGCCGTGCCGAGTGCAGAGCAGCGGCGGCTCGGTTCGGTTCGGCCCGGCCCGGCGGGCCGCGCTGTTGTCGCGGACGTGAGCGCCCCCTGGCGGGTGGCCGGAGGCGGCGCGGCGTGTTGGACGTGTGGCTGGTGGCAGTGCACAATTTGCGAGTGGCTGGCGGTGTGGTGTGGCGGTTGGCGCGTCGGGCGGCGGAGAGGTATGTGTTGCGGGCGCCCTTTGCTGCGCTGCGTCGTTGCGTGTGCCGTACAGGGCGGGCGCTTGTCGACTGTGTGGGCGGTGTGGCGAATTGGCGTGAAACGGCTGCCGAGAGGTGTGTGGTAGCGAGCCGGTCGGTGGTGTCAGTGCGAAGGGGAATGTGCGTGCGTGTTTGGCGGTTTCGGTGTGCTTTTTGCGGCGTGAGAGTGGGAATTAGTGGGGCCGGCTGTTGTGTTGGTTCCTTGTGTCTTGTGTCGCGTAGCTTGATGGCAACGTGGAAGGACGCCGGTTTCGTTTTCGTTTCGAGCCTTGCGTGTGGTTGTCGACGTTGACTGGTTGGCGTGTGCCGATGCACGTGCATGTGTGGGTCGCGAGTGCGTTTTTGGCTGGCTGTGTGTGTGTGTGTGTGTGTGTGTGTGTGTGTGTGTGTGTGTTTTGGGGGGGGAAGGGGGAGGCGGTGGTGAAAGTGCAGTCGTCGGGTGGGGCTGGGGCTGTGCGTCGTGGCGGAAAGGTGGTAGGTTGCGGGAAGCGAGCCCGTCGTTGACGGTGTCGCGTGAGTTGTGAATCGAGTGGGGCGCGGGGCGCGTGGCGCGGGGCGCGGGGCGCGGGACAGGAGCAGCGTGCCGCTGCGTCGTGGTCGTCAGCAGAGGCTGTGCGTGTGCTTGTCCTTTTTGTGGGCGGTTCGTGCGAGGCGTTTTTGTTTTGTGTTGCCCTAGTTGTTAGTTTATTTTGTTTGTGTTTGTTATTTTGAGACGACGACTGGTTGGTGGCGTGCGCGCGAAGTGGCGGTGTGCGCTTCCCGTGTCGTTTGTGTTGTTTTGTTTTTTTGTTTTTGTGTGTTTTTTTTTTTGCACTGGGCCCCGGTGGGTGGGTGCGTGTGTGTCGATTGCCGGCTGGCGAAAGGTGCGCCATCGGCGGGGTGGGTCGCCGGCACAAGTAGAGGCGGCGGCGTTGTTGCTGTTGTTGTGTGGTGTTTGTTTTGTTCGGCTGTGTCGGCGAGCTGTGTTGCGGTGCGTGTGAATGGTGGTGCAAAAGTGCTGGCGTTGGGGCTGCGACTGCGACGGCGGCGAGCCGCGGGCGCGCCATTGATAGTGATGTTGTGAACAGCGGCTGTGTACGGTAGTGGTGTTGTTGTAGCACGACGTGCATCCGGGCCGGCGCGGAAAGCGCAGTTGCGGGCGGTTGCCCTTCGGTGCCAGCCATGTCGCGTGAGCGGCGGGTTGCTCTGGTGTCGACACGTGGTGCTCTGGGTTGTTGTGTGGTGCCCTTTGGCCGGTGGGGGTGGTTCGCGTGTGTCTCGTTCGCGCTCGGTATCTGGTCGTGGTCGTGCTGCTCCCCCGTCTGTCGGCGGTTTTCGACGTCGTCTGTACGTTTTTGTTCGTTTGCGGCGTGCCTGCCGACGTCGTCCCGTCGCGACCTTTCAACCGAAAGTGTGGCGCCCGAAGGTGAACGAACGTAACCCTGACCTCGGCGCTTTACG
This sequence comes from Schistocerca americana, assembly GCF_021461395.2. Classification (NCBI taxonomy): domain Eukaryota; kingdom Metazoa; phylum Arthropoda; class Insecta; order Orthoptera; family Acrididae; genus Schistocerca; species Schistocerca americana. The sequence continues at coordinate 62,396 of NW_025726299.1, read as the reverse complement.
CTGAGCCGAGCGAACCGAACCGAACCTAACCTGTGGTGTGGTGTGGCGAGGTGAGCTCAGCCTGTGAGCCCCTAACGTCTACGTAAGGTAAGCTGTCCGGCTCACGCCTCACGTTTGAACGCTTTTTTAACCTACGTTTGACGCTTCTTAACCTAGCACTGACCCCTTAACCTAACGTGTAACCTAACCTAACCTAACCTAACCTAACCTAACCTCTGACGCCTGACGTGTTTGAATGCTTAACCTAAGTTTGACGCTTAACCTAACCCAAGTCCCCTTAACCTAACCCACGTCCACCTAACCTAACCTAACCTAACGTAGACGTGTAAACGTAATGTGTAACGCGTAACGTGTAAGGTCGGCTGTCGTGTGTGCTTGACGGCAGATTGGGTTGGTCTGTAGATTCGGATTGCGGTTTGCCTCGGTCGAGGGGTTGGGTCGGAAGCGGCGAGGGGCGGCGGCGCCTGTTGCGCAGGCGGCGTCCGTTTGCGGCGGGCAATTGTTGAGAAACGGCTGTGAATGTTGGCGGGCGAGAGGAGGAGGACGGCGCGCGATGTGGCCCGACGGCTGCGGGCCGATCGGGAAACGGCGGGAGGGCGACGGAAGGCGATGGGGCGGCGGAGGCGCGTTTGCACGGCCGTCATCGCCGCACGCCTCGGCTTGTGTGGCTGTGGCGCCGGCCGCGCTGGCCGGGCTGCCGCGGCGACGGTGTGGGAGTTTTGCCGAAGGTTTGGCCATTGTGGCGGGTCGTCGGCTGGGGCTGTGGGGGCGGCATTTGGGCGGGGGCGGCGATTCTCGGCGGGCCGACCCAGGCTGTAGCGCGCGGTAGCTGCAGTTTGGCCGTGGTTTGCGGCGCTGCCGTGGCGACTGGTTGGCGACTGTGGTGTGGCTGTGTGTAGCCCCATCCTCGGTGGTTTGAAAGGCGCGGGCGGTTGTGGCGCAGGTTTGGGGCTGCTCCGCACAGGCTGTCGGACGTTGGGCGGTAGCAAGCGCGGGAGGCGCGGCGCGGCGGCGCGCAGAGTGGCGGCCGCTCTCTCGGCCGTCCGCGCCCGCCCGCGACACTGGCTGGGCCTTGTGATTCTCTGCTCTGCTGCTGTGCTGTGCTTGCGTGCCTGCCGTCCCGCTCGCTCTCGCTGTGTGTTACGCGCGTCGTCGAAATGGCAGATCAGGCGGCTACGAACGAGACTGCTGCGGCACCCGCCGCCACCGGCACTACGAAGAAGGCCAAGTCTGCGTCGTCTGCGAAGAAGCCGCGCGCCAAGCCTGCGCACCCGCGCACCTCTGAGATGGTGACGGCCGCCATCAAGAGTCTGAAGGAGCGCGGCGGGTCGTCGCTGCAGGCGATCAAGAAGTACATAGCCGCGCACTACAAGCTGGACGCGGAGAAGCTGGCGCCGTTTATCAAGAAGTACCTCAAGTCGGCCGTCGTGGCGGGCGAGCTGGTGCAGACGAAGGGGAAGGGCGCGTCCGGCTCGTTCAAGCTTGCCGGCGCCGGCGGCGGGGGGGCGGCCGAGGGCGGCAAGGCTCGTGCTGGCGGTGCCAAGAAGAAGCGCGCCGCTCCGGCCAGCAAGGAGAAGAAGGGCGCCCGTGCGGCCGGCGCAAAGAAGGCTGGTGGCGTGAAGGCGGCGACCGGTCGGAAGGCGGGCGCCGCCAAGAAGGCGTCTGCGGCGTCGGCCGCTCCCGCGGGTGCGAAGAAGGCGGCTGCGGCCAAGCCGGCCAAGGCCAAGTCGCCGTCGAAGGCGAAGAAGGCCGCCAAGGTTCCGACGAAGAAGCCGAAGGCGCCGCGCCCGAAGAAGGCGACGACGCCGTCTAAGGCGAAGGCTTCGCCCAAGAAGAAGAAGTAGAGTAGAGTAGAGGAGAAAGAGATGGGAAAGGAAGGGTTTGGCGCTTGACTCCGTCGTCCCCACCCCCCGTCGTCGTCTAGTGGCGCGCAAGAGACGCGCGGCCCAAAACGGCCCTTCTCAGGGCCATCAAAGCACGTCGGGGAAGGTTTTGATTGTCGTGTTGCGTTTGGTGTGGGTGTCTGTCTGGCGTTTCTGTATGCCCGTGGGGATGCTGTTTGCGTGCCGTGGTGGTTGGATTGCGGGGGTCGGTGGCGGGTGTGGGCGGCGGTAGCGGTAAGCGGTGTTGTTGTTGTTGTTGTTGTTGTCGTGGTTGATTGTCGCCGTGTTTGTGGCGGCGGCCGACGGTTGGTTTTCTGTCACGTTGTTTTGTTTGAATACGTTGGTTGGCTTGCCTGCGTTCGTTCTTCTCGGATGTCTGTCTTGTCTAGTCGTGTCTGGTCTTTGTTTTGTTTTGTTCCTTTGTGTGTGTGTGTGTTATGTTTTGCAACGGGGGGCACGTTGAGATGTGGAAGGAGTCGGCGGGGATTTCGGTGGCGTGTAGAGCGAGCGAGCGCGCCTGCCTGGCCGTTGGCCGTCGGAGTGGAGTGCGGGTTTTTTTTTTTTTGTTTTCGAAACGAAAGCGGCGGCCGGCCAGCCAGCCACCCGTGCGGTGTGACGTCGGCCGTTGGGTATTGTGCGCTTTGAGCGCCGGGGAGGGATGATGTGTGATTGTTGCGCGCTGGTAGCAGGCAGGCAGAGTGAGCGGGTGTGGCGGACGGACGGACGGGAAGTGGTGGTTTTTGTTTTTGGGTTGCGGGGCGAGAGGCAGGCGACCGACAAAGTTTGCTCGCGACGGAGAGATGTTAGTGGCCCTGAAAAGGGCCGTTTTTGTTTGTGCGGTGCGGTGCCGCGGCGCGGTTTAGGCGCGCTCGCCGCGGATGCGGCGCGCGAGCTGGATGTCCTTGGGCATGATGGTGACGCGCTTGGCGTGGATTGCGCACAGGTTGGTGTCTTCGAAGAGGCCGACGAGGTAGGCCTCGCTGGCCTCCTGCAGGGCCATGACTGCGGAGCTCTGGAAGCGCAGGTCGGTCTTGAAGTCCTGGGCGATCTCGCGCACTAGGCGCTGGAATGGCAGCTTGCGGATGAGCAGCTCTGTGCTCTTCTGGTAGCGCCTGATTTCTCGCAGGGCGACGGTGCCCGGCCTGTAGCGGTGGGGCTTCTTGACGCCTCCGGTGGCGGGCGCGCTCTTCCTCGCCGCCTTGGTGGCGAGCTGTTTGCGCGGCGCCTTTCCGCCGGTGGACTTGCGGGCCGTTTGCTTTGTGCGGGCCATGGCGGTAGCGGTAGCGGTAGCGGAGCGGCGTGCGTGGAGGTTAGGTGCGGCGCGGCGTCCGGTGCTGCCTTGACAACGGGCCCGCGCGCCTCCGTGCTGCGCTTATATGCCCTCGGTTGCGCGTGGTGGGGGGAGGGCGGGCCAGAGTCTATATAGGGGGGCGGCGGGCGCGCTGGGCGCAGACCGTAGCCGACTCGCCAGCCGCTGCAGCTGCTGTTTGTGCACGTTTTGCTTTGCCCGAGGAAGGAAGGATGACAGGCCGCGGCAAGGGAGGAAAGGGGCTCGGCAAGGGTGGCGCCAAGCGGCACCGCAAGGTGTTGCGCGACAACATCCAGGGCATCACGAAGCCCGCCATCCGCCGCCTGGCTCGCAGGGGCGGCGTGAAGCGCATCTCTGGTCTGATCTACGAGGAGACCCGCGGGGTGCTGAAGGTGTTCCTGGAGAACGTGATCCGCGACGCGGTGACGTACACTGAGCACGCCAAGCGCAAGACTGTGACGGCCATGGACGTGGTGTACGCCCTGAAGAGGCAGGGGCGCACCCTGTACGGTTTCGGCGGTTAGGCTGCGTCGCAGCGGGCGCTGGCCTTCCCGCGGCCGTGCTTGTGGGTGGGAGAGACTAGAAAACGGCCCTTTTCAGGGCCACCACACTGTTCGGAAGTTGAAAAGTGCGAAAGAGTCTGTGTTGTTGCTGCGTGTGTTTGTTTGTTTGTTTCTTTCTTTCTTTCTTTCCGTTTGAGCGACGTGATGTGACTGGGAGGGGAGAAGGAAAGGAAACGTGTCATGTGGCTGGCTGTGTGTGGAGCTGCTTCGTTTGTGTGTTTGTTATTGTGTGTCTTTGTATCGATCGCGACGGAGATGGCGGGCTGTGTGTTGTTGTGCGAGAGGCGGTGATTATTTGCTTGCGTGGTTTGGCTCTGTGTGTTTGTTTGCGGCGGCGTTGGGGTTTCCGAGGCAAGGCGTGTGGGCATAGGCGGCCGGATCAGCTGTTTCGTTCGTGTCGACGGCCGTTGCGCGCGGGAGTGGAGGGCGGTGTGTCGACACGCCTCCCTTTAACAATGGTCATTATTGCTGCCGTTGTCGGTTTGGAAGGCGACTGCGACCGTGCAAAATGTGTGTGTGTTGGGCCACACGGGCTGTGTGGACGACAAGATGGCGGACGTGCGCCGGCGGCGGCTGTGCTGTGACAGTGCAAAGTTAAAAAACAAAACAAGGTGCGGCGAGGACGACTGAAATTTTGCTTTGGACGTAGGTTTGTGTGGTGGCCCTGAAAAGGGCCGATTGTTGTGGGCCGAGCCGGCAAAGCGCGTTGCGTGCAGGGGAGCACGCGGCGCTGCGATTGCCTGGCCTCCTTTAGGCCTTCTTCTCGGTCTTCTTTGGCAGCAGGACGGCCTGGATGTTGGGCAGGACACCACCCTGTGCGATGGTGACGCCCGACAGGAGCTTGTTGAGCTCCTCGTCGTTGCGGATGGCAAGCTGCAGGTGGCGCGGGATGATGCGCGTCTTCTTGTTGTCGCGGGCCGCGTTTCCGGCCAGCTCGAGCACCTCAGCCGCGAGGTACTCCATGACGGCGGCGAGGTAGACGGGCGCCCCGGCGCCGACGCGCTCTGCGTAGTTTCCCTTGCGCAGGAGGCGGTGGATTCTGCCGACCGGGAACTGGAGCCCAGCCCTGCTTGAGCGGGACTTTGACTTGCCCTTGACTTTGCCTCCCTTTCCGCGTCCGGACATGGCGATGGGCTAGCGACGGTGCACACGAAACGGAAACGAAAACGACCGGTGCGAGCGGCTGCGAGTCGAGCAGCGGAGTGCGTGCCGGCGCAGCCGGGGTGGGGGTGCTTTATGGGCTCGGGTGCGGCGGCCGGTTGCGCGCGCGCCCCATTGGTCGGCGGCCGCAACAGGGCGAGCTGGTAAAGGTGCGGCGGCGGCTGGCGGCGGGTGCCACTGTGTGGGGAGACGCTGACTAGAGCGGAGCGCTTGCTACTGGTGTTGCTGCTGCCGTACGTTGGTTCGAGATGCCGCCCAAGACTAGCGGGAAGGCCGCCAAGAAGGCTGGCAAGGCGCAGAAGAACATTTCGAAGGGCGACAAGAAGAAGAAGCGCAAGAGGAAGGAGAGCTATGCCATCTACATCTACAAGGTGCTGAAGCAGGTGCACCCTGACACGGGCATCTCGTCGAAGGCGATGAGCATCATGAACAGCTTCGTGAACGACATTTTCGAGCGCATTGCGGCCGAGGCTTCTCGCCTGGCGCACTACAACAAGCGCTCGACCATCACGTCCCGCGAGATCCAGACCGCTGTGCGGCTGTTGCTGCCTGGCGAGCTGGCCAAGCACGCCGTGAGCGAGGGCACGAAGGCGGTGACCAAGTACACGAGCTCCAAGTAAGGAGGTGGCTCTGGAATGGAAGGAAGGATGGAGAAGGCTCCTCCGTTGCGAGAGCGGCAAAACGGCCCTTTTCAGGGCCACCAACTTGCCTTTTGCGGGAAGGGCGGAATTGTTGTTGTTGTTGTTGTTGTTGTTGTTGTTTGTGTGGACGGCTGTGATGTATGTGTGCATTTTGATTGTGGGTGGGGGGGGCGCGTCAAAGCGTGTTGCGCGGGGTACGGCCACGAGGTTGGTCGCCGTGGCGTGGAATGGTGGCACGCCTCGTTGGCGTGGTTTTTGACCCATTGGTGTTGTTGGTGTGTGTGTGTGTGTGTGTGTGTGTGTGTGTGTGTGTGTGTGTGTGTGTGTGTGTTACCCGTCTGCGAGGGGGGACAGTGCGATCGGCGACTTTTGTGTCACCGTAACGACGGCCGTTTGCGGGTTTGTTTTTTTTTGCACATCATACATGGCGAGGGTGAAATGTGAAATGTTTTCGTTTGGTTTGTTTTTTTTTTGCCGCCCACTATTCCCTTTGCTGTACGCCGAGTTTGACAATGGTGCGACGTAACTGCAGCGTGGAGGTGTGTGAGTGACGTTGAAATGAACGTGCCATTAAGACGCATTGTTGTTGTATTGTACTGTACGTGTACGGCGACACGCACGATGATGTACCATTCGACTCTGATGTTTGATAGCCGTGTCTGACTGATTGCGTACGACGCACGCACACCGATGTCGTCATTCAAGATGCACGCGTGTCCAGTGCAGTACAGTAAGCGCGACGACGGCGGCGGCGGCGGCGGCGGTCGTTTGTTTGGCGAATGTCTGTACACGTGTTTGTCTGTGTCCATCCGGTATGTATTTGTTTGTTTGAAAGTGTTTTGTGTGTCGGTGACGTGGTCCGATCCGTCGCCCCCTGAGTAACTGTCGATCGGCGCGATAGACCGGCGTCACGCAACTGAACCGAAGTCGTGGGCACACCCGTCATACTGTTGTACACCGTCGCGCTGAGAACGGTAACGAAAGGTTGACTTTGATCGGTCGAATGTCTGGGCAGAACGTGAGGAATGAGGCACGAGTGCAAGGAGGGGGGGCAAAAGAGAGAGGAAGGGAAAAAGGGGAGAAACGCATTCGTAGAGCAACGGAACGCTCCCGTGTCGGAGGCGTATTGGAGCCGCACTGAAATGCGTTTAACGGCGGCGCGGCTGCAAGTGTCTGCCGTGGTGAACGTTACCTTTGACGGCTGCATTGGGCTTTGCCTTTGCTTTTTTTGCTTTCGCTTTCGCTTTCGCTTTCCCGGATGTACGTAACGTTTGTTGATATGGTTCTGAGGAAGAGTGTATGACAGTGCCGTGCCGTCCATGTTCGTGTGCCCTCCCATTGTGTGTATGCTATTGTCTGTGTACTTGAATGATGTATGTAGGTGTTAGTGGACATGTTTTACCAGTGGGGGGAAATGGATCGTCGATAGTTGCCGTCACTCTGTCACGGTCGAGATGACGCACCCTCCGTACAGAAAGGTGTCGAGAAAGTGAGTGTGTGTGTGTGTGTGCGTGCGTCCGTGAATTGGCAGTGTTTGGAGGTGGGCGTGCCCTGCATGTGGCCCGGAAGGCTGTTCGTTAGGCGGTAGTGTTGTGTGGACAGGGGAGGGGCATGCGTAACGCTGCTGGCATGGCATTTCGGGAGATGGGAGGGGGCAAACGAGGAAACGAGGAGCGGCGGCCAAAGACGGGACGGGGAGGGGCGCGGTGTGGGTGGCTTGCGCCTGTGCTCGGCGTTGTGGTTTGTGCAAAAGAGGAGGAGAAAAACAATGTGAGTTGCCAGGGAGGGGAGCGGTGTTGTGTTGTGGTTGTCGTGGTGTAGCCGCAGACGCGGCTGTCAGTGAACGTGGCGAGACGGACGGATGCGCGGAGGGGCGGGGGCGGCGCATTTCGCCGGTGCCGTGCCGTGCCTGAAAGCCGCGTGGTCGCTGTGTTGTTGGTGGCGTGGGGGCGAGGAGAGTACCGTACGGGTGTGCTTGTGCGCCGGAAATGGCACACTGCGCCCGCCCGTCTTGGAGGCTGATGGCTGTGGTGTGGAAATGGGGCGCGGTGATGTTGAAGCAGTTGAAGAACAGAAAAGAAACCAAGAAAACGGAAGGCGTGATGCGGCGGTGGTGGTGAGAGCGGGAAAAACAAAACAAAAAAAAAACAACAACAAAAAAGAAGGAAAAACAACAAGAAAACAAAAAGTCTATCAATATTAAAATGTAAATGGAAATGGAAATGGACCCAGGTATGACCTCCCTGCACAAATAGCAGAGAGTCCGATGATGATAATAAAAATGTGCCAGAATGTTAACGTCCCTACAAAACAAACCCAACGATAATATTAATGAAAGAGTGAACCGTATGTAACATTGCAACAGACATAATGAAACCTGATAAATTGTATAAGGGCAGCAGCGTTGACCTTTGGCCCTGTATTCAGAATAAAAAGAGCCAAAGATCGTTACCCCAATGAAAAAGACACTGAAACACGTATGTAACATAGTAGCGATGGCGAGACATTGTAGCATCTGTGACCAGAGAGTTTGCGCTGGACTGCGCGAGTGTTGCGAGCGGTTCCCAGTCAGTCAGTCAGTCAGTCAGTAGTTGTTGCGAGTCCGTAGCTCTGTGTAGTTGAGGGCTGTACTCTGTCAGTAGTCGTCGCGTGCAGTACGCTAATAGTCGTCATGCAGAGCGGTCGGTCAGTAGTAGCAGCCGAGTGCGGTTGTGTGATGTAGGCGGTCGGCAACACTGGTCAAGATGGTGAATAAGGTATACTGTTAATTAATATAATCATTAGATAATGAAAAATTGTAATTATTCTCCAACAAGTTCCCCAATAATAATTTTTATTTCAAAAGCATTTTTCAAACATTTAATTTTTTATTGAACTAAAGAGTTCGTTGCACTTCACATTTCATTCCACTTCTTTGAAGAAAAATGTCACTAAAATCACAAAAAAAGAGAATATTATTATTTGCAATGCAGTTCCTCCAAGCGCTGCGCAACAACCAGAGCAGAAATGTGACATCCATTTATTCGGAGGTAAGACTTTAAGTCTGATTGTTTTGCACAGGGCCAAAGACCGATATTTCGGTTTAATTGAAGTTTCTTGTCACTGAACGGACTTTTTTAAATGTTGTGTGAAGACTTTATATTTGAGTCAGATTGCGAATTTCACATTTTTGTTGCCATTTTCAATACCTCTCATTGTGGGCGAGGTTACAATTAGCGCAATGTCCATTAGCATCCGTAAATAACATTGTCCATTATTTTAAATTTTGCTGGGAGGTTACAACACACACACACACACAAAAAAAAAAAAAAAAAAAAAAAAAACAAAAAAAAAAAAAACAAAAAATTGCATTTATATCCGCTCCTCAATTGTAGATACCGCTTACACAGCTGTGTGCAATGAATGAGTGCTGGCTGGTAATTAATTGCACTCCTTGGAGGGAAATGCCATAGGAAGTAGTCTTTAAAAAGTGAATGTTTTTCGTTAAGAGACAAAAGTTACTTTAGAAAAAAAGTAATAGTGGGGCTTTTGTTGTTGAACAAAATAAGTACAATGAACATACGTTATCAGATTTGCGCAATGCAGCGTCACACCACCTTTTGATTATAACACAATAGACTATACATCGTCCCGAACCGTGACCAGAGTCGCGAGACGAGCAGAGCACGCCGCCGACGCCCGCTCAGTACAACCGTCCACCCGCTACTACTGTCGACCGACTACTACCTCTCCCGACTCGCGCTACAATATATATATAACAACTGTTCCTGGCGACCCGGTGCGTGCCACTACTGTCGTCTGGCGCGGTCCAAGCGCCGACTAGCAGCGATAAAGAACTCTCTGGTCAGACAGAGATGCTGTCATGCCTCGCCATCGCTCTGGTAATGAATACATACGTGTTGCAGCGTGCGTACCACCGGAACACGCAGTGGCGGAGCCAAAGACTGTGTTGTCGAGGTCGAGTGCGAGCGGGAAGAGAGGCAGCGTCGGCACGGAGATGCAAGCGAGCGCGAGACGCACGGGGGCTGCGGCGTGGCGCGTTTGCGGTCGGCGCCTTTGGTGGCAACGGCCGGGACAAGCAGCGGTGTATGGTGTGGTGCGGGGCGGACAGGGGCGGAGGCGGCGCGACGACGGCATGGGGGCGAAAACGGGACGGGGGACGGCGGATGTTGAGAGGCGTCACGCGCGGACAGGACACAGACACAGAGACACACAGATTGGAAAGGGAGGGTGCGCGGTAGTAGTTGGGAATGTGCGTACCGTGCGGGATGGGAGTGGGCGAGGAACACGGTCGTGGCCCCTGTTTTGGGTGCGTGTGATGACGTCGGTGTGTTGTGGGAAGGGAAGGTGCTGTGGCGGCGGCGCGTAATGGGCGTAGGCCGAAAAGAGAAAGGAACGTGGGCAGTGTGTTGGCAAGCGTCGGTTCGACTGCGACGTTGATGGGCAGGGCAGGGCAGGGCAGGGCAGGGCAGGGCAGGGCAAGGCAAGGTTAATGGTGGTAGGAGTAGGCGTGTGGGCGCAAAAAATCTGCCGCTGCAGGCGGTGCCGTAACCGCCATGGCGGGAAGGAGAGAGGGCCAAAGAAAGAAAGAAAGAAAGAAAGAAAGAAAGAAAGAAGAAGAAAACAAAAAAAAAAGGAGGGGGGGGCGAAAGTGGAGAGGCGGTGGTGTGAGAAGGGCGGGGGCGGGGGCGGAAGGAAGGCAGGAAGGACAAGAGGCGAGGCGACGGCTTGCTTTGTGTATCGGTCGGTCTCTGGCTATGCTTCGTTTTCTGCAGCAGGGTCGGTGCGCGGCGTGGCTCGCGGCAGTGGGAACGCCTGGTGGCTGGACGGCCAGCAATGCGGTTGGATGGGCGGCCACAGCACCGCACCTGTGCCCGAGGAGGAGACGCTGGCGGCGGGCCCTGAGGTGAGGCCGGCTCGGCTGGGGCTGTGGATGTGTAGGTGTGCGCCGCTGCTGCAACAACGAGTAAAACGCGAGAAGAAGGGATGGCGGTAGAGAGAGAAAAAAAAAAAGAGGTCGTGTTGTGTTGATGCGCAGGCAGACGCGTACAGAGGGACGAGCCCGGTCTGCAGCAGGGTGTGGCCGTGCCGAGTGCAGAGCAGCGGCGGCTCGGTTCGGTTCGGCCCGGCCCGGCGGGCCGCGCTGTTGTCGCGGACGTGAGCGCCCCCTGGCGGGTGGCCGGAGGCGGCGCGGCGTGTTGGACGTGTGGCTGGTGGCAGTGCACAATTTGCGAGTGGCTGGCGGTGTGGTGTGGCGGTTGGCGCGTCGGGCGGCGGAGAGGTATGTGTTGCGGGCGCCCTTTGCTGCGCTGCGTCGTTGCGTGTGCCGTACAGGGCGGGCGCTTGTCGACTGTGTGGGCGGTGTGGCGAATTGGCGTGAAACGGCTGCCGAGAGGTGTGTGGTAGCGAGCCGGTCGGTGGTGTCAGTGCGAAGGGGAATGTGCGTGCGTGTTTGGCGGTTTCGGTGTGCTTTTTGCGGCGTGAGAGTGGGAATTAGTGGGGCCGGCTGTTGTGTTGGTTCCTTGTGTCTTGTGTCGCGTAGCTTGATGGCAACGTGGAAGGACGCCGGTTTCGTTTTCGTGCGTGTGGTTGTCGACGTTGACTGGTTGGCGTGTGCCGATGCACGTGCATGTGTGGGTCGCGAGTGCGTTTTTGGCTGGCTGTGTGTGTGTGTGTGTGTGTGTGTGTGTGTGTGTGTGTGTGTGTTTTGGGGGGGGAAGGGGGAGGCGGTGGTGAAAGTGCAGTCGTCGGGTGGGGCTGGGGCTGTGCGTCGTGGCGGAAAGGTGGTAGGTTGCGGGAAGCGAGCCCGTCGTTGACGGTGTCGCGTGAGTTGTGAATCGAGTGGGGCGCGGGGCGCGTGGCGCGGGGCGCGGGGCGCGGGACAGGAGCAGCGTGCCGCTGCGTCGTGGTCGTCAGCAGAGGCTGTGCGTGTGCTTGTCCTTTTTGTGGGCGGTTCGTGCGAGGCGTTTTTGTTTTGTGTTGCCCTAGTTGTTAGTTTATTTTGTTTGTGTTTGTTATTTTGAGACGACGACTGGTTGGTGGCGTGCGCGCGAAGTGGCGGTGTGCGCTTCCCGTGTCGTTTGTGTTGTTTTGTTTTTTTGTTTTTGTGTGTTTTTTTTTTTGCACTGGGCCCCGGTGGGTGGGTGCGTGTGTGTCGATTGCCGGCTGGCGAAAGGTGCGCCATCGGCGGGGTGGGTCGCCGGCACAAGTAGAGGCGGCGGCGTTGTTGCTGTTGTTGTGTGGTGTTTGTTTTGTTTGGCTGTGTCGGCGAGCTGTGTTGCGGTGCGTGTGAATGGTGGTGCAAAAGTGCTGGCGTTGGGGCTGCGACTGCGACGGCGGCGAGCCGCGGGCGCGCCATTGATAGTGATGTTGTGAACAGCGGCTGTGTACGGTAGTGGTGTTGTTGTAGCACGACGTGCATCCGGGCCGGCGCGGAAAGCGCAGTTGCGGGCGGTTGCCCTTCGGTGCCAGCCATGTCGCGTGAGCGGCGGGTTGCTCTGGTGTCGACACGTGGTGCTCTGGGTTGTTGTGTGGTGCCCTTTGGCCGGTGGGGGTGGTTCGCGTGTGTCTCGTTCGCGCTCGGTATCTGGTCGTGGTCGTGCTGCTCCCCCGTCTGTCGGCGGTTTTCGACGTCGTCTGTACGTTTTTGTTCGTTTGCGGCGTGCCTGCCGACGTCGTCCCGTCGCGACCTTTCAACCGAAAGTGTGGCGCCCGAAGGTGAACGAACGTAACCCTGACCTCGGCGCTTTACGCTGAGCCGAGCGAACCGAACCGAACCTAACCTGTGGTGTGGTGTGGCGAGGTGAGCTCAGCCTGTGAGCCCCTAACGTCTACGTAAGGTAAGCTGTCCGGCTCACGCCTCACGTTTGAACGCTTTTTTAACCTACGTTTGACGCTTCTTAACCTAGCACTGACCCCTTAACCTAACGTGTAACCTAACCTAACCTAACCTAACCTAACCTAACCTCTGACGCCTGACGTGTTTGAATGCTTAACCTAAGTTTGACGCTTAACCTAACCCAAGTCCCCTTAACCTAACCCACGTCCACCTAACCTAACCTAACCTAACGTAGACGTGTAAACGTAATGTGTAACGCGTAACGTGTAAGGTCGGCTGTCGTGTGTGCTTGACGGCAGATTGGGTTGGTCTGTAGATTCGGATTGCGGTTTGCCTCGGTCGAGGGGTTGGGTCGGAAGCGGCGAGGGGCGGCGGCGCCTGTTGCGCAGGCGGCGTCCGTTTGCGGCGGGCAATTGTTGAGAAACGGCTGTGAATGTTGGCGGGCGAGAGGAGGAGGACGGCGCGCGATGTGGCCCGACGGCTGCGGGCCGATCGGGAAACGGCGGGAGGGCGACGGAAGGCGATGGGGCGGCGGAGGCGCGTTTGCACGGCCGTCATCGCCGCACGCCTCGGCTTGTGTGGCTGTGGCGCCGGCCGCGCTGGCCGGGCTGCCGCGGCGACGGTGTGGGAGTTTTGCCGAAGGTTTGGCCATTGTGGCGGGTCGTCGGCTGGGGCTGTGGGGGCGGCATTTGGGCGGGGGCGGCGATTCTCGGCGGGCCGACCCAGGCTGTAGCGCGCGGTAGCTGCAGTTTGGCCGTGGTTTGCGGCGCTGCCGTGGCGACTGGTTGGCGACTGTGGTGTGGCTGTGTGTAGCCCCATCCTCGGTGGTTTGAAAGGCGCGGGCGGTTGTGGCGCAGGTTTGGGGCTGCTCCGCACAGGCTGTCGGACGTTGGGCGGTAGCAAGCGCGGGAGGCGCGGCGCGGCGGCGCGCAGAGTGGCGGCCGCTCTCTCGGCCGTCCGCGCCCGCCCGCGACACTGGCTGGGCCTTGTGATTCTCTGCTCTGCTGCTGTGCTGTGCTTGCGTGCCTGCCGTCCCGCTCGCTCTCGCTGTGTGTTACGCGCGTCGTCGAAATGGCAGATCAGGCGGCTACGAACGAGACTGCTGCGGCACCCGCCGCCACCGGCACTACGAAGAAGGCCAAGTCTGCGTCGTCTGCGAAGAAGCCGCGCGCCAAGCCTGCGCACCCGCGCACCTCTGAGATGGTGACGGCCGCCATCAAGAGTCTGAAGGAGCGCGGCGGGTCGTCGCTGCAGGCGATCAAGAAGTACATAGCCGCGCACTACAAGCTGGACGCGGAGAAGCTGGCGCCGTTTATCAAGAAGTACCTCAAGTCGGCCGTCGTGGCGGGCGAGCTGGTGCAGACGAAGGGGAAGGGCGCGTCCGGCTCGTTCAAGCTTGCCGGCGCCGGCGGCGGGGGGGCGGCCGAGGGCGGCAAGGCTCGTGCTGGCGGTGCCAAGAAGAAGCGCGCCGCTCCGGCCAGCAAGGAGAAGAAGGGCGCCCGTGCGGCCGGCGCAAAGAAGGCTGGTGGCGTGAAGGCGGCGACCGGTCGGAAGGCGGGCGCCGCCAAGAAGGCGTCTGCGGCGTCGGCCGCTCCCGCGGGTGCGAAGAAGGCGGCTGCGGCCAAGCCGGCCAAGGCCAAGTCGCCGTCGAAGGCGAAGAAGGCCGCCAAGGTTCCGACGAAGAAGCCGAAGGCGCCGCGCCCGAAGAAGGCGACGACGCCGTCTAAGGCGAAGGCTTCGCCCAAGAAGAAGAAGTAGAGTAGAGTAGAGGAGAAAGAGATGGGAAAGGAAGGGTTTGGCGCTTGACTCCGTCGTCCCCACCCCCCGTCGTCGTCTAGTGGCGCGCAAGAGACGCGCGGCCCAAAACGGCCCTTCTCAGGGCCATCAAAGCACGTCGGGGAAGGTTTTGATTGTCGTGTTGCGTTTGGTGTGGGTGTCTGTCTGGCGTTTCTGTATGCCCGTGGGGATGCTGTTTGCGTGCCGTGGTGGTTGGATTGCGGGGGTCGGTGGCGGGTGTGGGCGGCGGTAGCGGTAAGCGGTGTTGTTGTTGTTGTTGTTGTCGTGGTTGATTGTCGCCGTGTTTGTGGCGGCGGCCGACGGTTGGTTTTCTGTCACGTTGTTTTGTTTGAATACGTTGGTTGGCTTGCCTGCGTTCGTTCTTCTCGGATGTCTGTCTTGTCTAGTCGTGTCTGGTCTTTGTTTTGTTTTGTTCCTTTGTGTGTGTGTGTGTTATGTTTTGCAACGGGGGGCACGTTGAGATGTGGAAGGAGTCGGCGGGGATTTCGGTGGCGTGTAGAGCGAGCGAGCGCGCCTGCCTGGCCGTTGGCCGTCGGAGTGGAGTGCGGGTTTTTTTTTTTTTTGTTTTCGAAACGAAAGCGGCGGCCGGCCAGCCAGCCACCCGTGCGGTGTGACGTCGGCCGTTGGGTATTGTGCGCTTTGAGCGCCGGGGAGGGATGATGTGTGATTGTTGCGCGCTGGTAGCAGGCAGGCAGAGTGAGCGGGTGTGGCGGACGGACGGACGGGAAGTGGTGGTTTTTGTTTTTGGGTTGCGGGGCGAGAGGCAGGCGACCGACAAAGTTTGCTCGCGACGGAGAGATGTTAGTGGCCCTGAAAAGGGCCGTTTTTGTTTGTGCGGTGCGGTGCCGCGGCGCGGTTTAGGCGCGCTCGCCGCGGATGCGGCGCGCGAGCTGGATGTCCTTGGGCATGATGGTGACGCGCTTGGCGTGGATTGCGCACAGGTTGGTGTCTTCGAAGAGGCCGACGAGGTAGGCCTCGCTGGCCTCCTGCAGGGCCATGACTGCGGAGCTCTGGAAGCGCAGGTCGGTCTTGAAGTCCTGGGCGATCTCGCGCACTAGGCGCTGGAATGGCAGCTTGCGGATGAGCAGCTCTGTGCTCTTCTGGTAGCGCCTGATTTCTCGCAGGGCGACGGTGCCCGGCCTGTAGCGGTGGGGCTTCTTGACGCCTCCGGTGGCGGGCGCGCTCTTCCTCGCCGCCTTGGTGGCGAGCTGTTTGCGCGGCGCCTTTCCGCCGGTGGACTTGCGGGCCGTTTGCTTTGTGCGGGCCATGGCGGTAGCGGTAGCGGTAGCGGAGCGGCGTGCGTGGAGGTTAGGTGCGGCGCGGCGTCCGGTGCTGCCTTGACAACGGGCCCGCGCGAACCTGCACACGAACCTGCACAATGGACTGAGGAAGATATCCTCGACTGAGGGCGAAGTACTAGCGCAACAAGGCGCTTCACCTTCTGGCATGACGGTTGGGCTATCGAAATTTCATGGCGTTATTGTTCTGCTTGATTCTTTGTGCAATTTTTTTTTTTTTTTTTTTTT
The DNA here is from genome assembly GCF_021461395.2 of Schistocerca americana. Lineage (NCBI taxonomy): Eukaryota > Metazoa > Arthropoda > Insecta > Orthoptera > Acrididae > Schistocerca > Schistocerca americana. The sequence goes on along the minus strand of NW_025726299.1, from coordinate 46,678 downwards.
TTTTTTTTTTTTTTTTTTTTTTTTTTTTTTAATTAAAAGAAAGAGGAAAGGATAGTAAGAGAGACAGTGAGAGAAAAGGAAAACGAACGGCCCAATTGACTGGCCGGGAATTACGATTAGTTACAGAAGAAAGGACAGAAGGAGGAATAGTGAGAGTGAGTGAAAGCGAACGGCCATTATCCTGGCCTCTTCTGCTTCGTAGCGGCGACGCGATGGCGGCGGCAGGCATTCTTGACATGGCGAATTGGGGGGAGGGGGAAAGAGAAAGAAGTCAGAGGGTGACAGTTGAAGAAGTGGAAAAAAGAAGGGCCTATCATGATTAGGCCAACATTGGGGGTAGTGTGGGGGGAAGGGGGAGGCGTGTTGGGGGAGCGAATGACATGGCATGTGGGGGGGAATAATCTATGACGTGAGGGAGGTAGTCGGCATGAGATGAGGGGGCCTGGTGCAGGCGAGGTCACGGGGGGCGAAATAAAAGGTCGGGCCATCGAGTGGTGGCTAGTCGGTGAACACGGGTGCCCAGGGAAAGGATTAAGGGATTAGGAGAGTGACGAGTTTTGTGGTAAAAGGAGTGGGCGGCGGAGAGGATGCGGGTACGAAGGAGCGGCACTTCAGCCAGGAGGTGGAGCTCGCGGGTTGGGAAGTCGAAGGGGAGGCGGAGGGCACGCCGGAGAGCCCGGTTCTGGACGGTTTGGAGTCGGCGGAGGTGGGTGGGGGCAGCATTGCCCCACACCACCACCGCGTATTCAAGGATGGGGCGAACAAGGGAGGTGTACAGTCTAACAGCAAGGTGCGTGGGGAGGGAAGAGGTTGGGTTGATGAGAGGGTAGAGCAGGCATAGCCGCCCCATTGCCTTACGACGCACCTCGTCGATGTGGGGGCGCCAGGTTAGGCGTTGGTCCAGGGTAACACCCAAGTACTTTGCAGTACGAGTCCAGGGGACTGGGGTACCAAGGACCGCCACCTGAGGGAGCCGAACGGGAATACGGCGTCGGCAGATGATAAGGGCTTGGGTCTTGGAGGGATTAAATGCCAGACGCCAGGTCCTAGCCCAGTCGGTTAGGGAATCTGTAGCCCCCTGGAGCCGCTGTTGAAGAACTGCCGCACTCCGAGAACGAGAGAAGAGTGCAGTGTCATCTGCGTAGAGAGCTAAATGTACCCTCGGCGCAGAGGGCAGATCAGCTGTGAAGAGGGAGTAGAGTAGCGGCCCAAGTACGCTGCCCTGTGGTACTCCTGCCCTGATGCGTCGTCGCGTGGATTTCCCGTCAGGGATCCTAACATGGAAGGTGCGACCTTCCAGGTATGTGGCTAGTAGCCGTACATGGGACACTGGGAAGCCAAGGGAGAATAATTTGTAGAGCAGCCCTTCGTGCCAGACCGAGTCAAACGCCCTGGACACGTCGAGGAGTATGGCCCCGAAGTACTCCCTACGTTCAATGGCGTCCAGTGCCTCTTCTACTAGGCGCAGGAGTTGGTGAGTGGTGGCGTGGCCCTGCCTGAAGCCAAACTGCTCATCAGGGAGGACTCGTTCTCGGGCAATGTGGATGAGCAGTCGTTTAAGGTACAGCCTCTCGAACACCTTGGAAATGGCGGGCAAGAGGCTGATGGGGCGGTAGCTGGCAGGGGAACGAAGATCCTTCCCAGCCTTGGGTATGGCGACCACTTCAGCGTGTTTCCAGGCAGAGGGATATTGCCTGGTTGTGAGGATGTTGTTGAATGTGGCCGTCAGGATGGGAATAGAAGCTGGGGGTAATTGCTTGAGGAGGGCATTCGTCACATTATCGGGGCCGCCAGCTTTCTTGGATTTGAGGTACCGCAATTGCAGTGCAACCTCCTCTTCGTTAATGGGGGTGATTTCATCCTCAGGGTCCTGGACGGCAAGGAATTGAGGGAGACGTGCCGTGACCAGGCGAATATGGCCGGGGTCAATGGGGTCATTGACCGGGGTGAAGTTGCGCGCGAAGACATCAGCCAAGGCGTTAGCCTTGGCGTCTGGTTCGGACACAAAGTCATCGCCGACCTGTAGGGGGGGGATCCGTTGCCCTCGTCGCAGAAGGCTTTTTGTGAGCCGCCAAGCAGACGGGTCACGCAGGTCAATGGCAGAGATTTTGTTCTCCCAAGCCTGATTGCGGTGGTCTTGCACCGCAGCCTTGATTTGGCGCTGTAATCTATTGATGAGGCGCTTGGTTGCCGGATTCCGAGTGAGCTGCCATTCACGGGTGGTCCGGTTTTTCTCTGTGATGAGAGCAAGGATGTGGGGGGGGAGCGGACGCAGATGATCCGGGGGCCGGTGCGGACGGGGAGGGGTCGCTGCTGTTGCAGCATCTAGCACAACAGTGGTGAGGTGGATGAGGGTACGATCTGCGTCCGTGTGATCGGCAGCAGGTAGTGTGGGTAGGGCTGCTTCGACCCGTCTCTGGTAGGACTGCCAGTCAATACCGCGGATGTCTAGGCCCTCCCTCGGCACGGTCGAGGTTCCAGCGAGATCGATGGAACAGATGACCGGTCGGTGATCGGAGGCTAGAGCGATGCGGGTGGCTGCAGTGATGGGGTGGGGTAGACCCTTCACCACTGCGATGTCTAGGACATCTGGGGCACGTCCACCAGAGGGGTAAATGGTGGGGTCGTGCGGGCCGATGGTGCGGGCATGAGGGTCGTGCGGGGCCCGCGCGCCTCCGTGCTGCGCTTATATGCCCTCGGTTGCGCGTGGTGGGGGGAGGGCGGGCCAGAGTCTATATAGGGGGGCGGCGGGCGCGCTGGGCGCAGACCGTAGCCGACTCGCCAGCCGCTGCAGCTGCTGTTTGTGCACGTTTTGCTTTGCCCGAGGAAGGAAGGATGACAGGCCGCGGCAAGGGAGGAAAGGGGCTCGGCAAGGGTGGCGCCAAGCGGCACCGCAAGGTGTTGCGCGACAACATCCAGGGCATCACGAAGCCCGCCATCCGCCGCCTGGCTCGCAGGGGCGGCGTGAAGCGCATCTCTGGTCTGATCTACGAGGAGACCCGCGGGGTGCTGAAGGTGTTCCTGGAGAACGTGATCCGCGACGCGGTGACGTACACTGAGCACGCCAAGCGCAAGACTGTGACGGCCATGGACGTGGTGTACGCCCTGAAGAGGCAGGGGCGCACCCTGTACGGTTTCGGCGGTTAGGCTGCGTCGCAGCGGGCGCTGGCCTTCCCGCGGCCGTGCTTGTGGGTGGGAGAGACTAGAAAACGGCCCTTTTCAGGGCCACCACACTGTTCGGAAGTTGAAAAGTGCGAAAGAGTCTGTGTTGTTGCTGCGTGTGTTTGTTTGTTTGTTTCTTTCTTTCTTTCTTTCCGTTTGAGCGACGTGATGTGACTGGGAGGGGAGAAGGAAAGGAAACGTGTCATGTGGCTGGCTGTGTGTGGAGCTGCTTCGTTTGTGTGTTTGTTATTGTGTGTCTTTGTATCGATCGCGACGGAGATGGCGGGCTGTGTGTTGTTGTGCGAGAGGCGGTGATTATTTGCTTGCGTGGTTTGGCTCTGTGTGTTTGTTTGCGGCGGCGTTGGGGTTTCCGAGGCAAGGCGTGTGGGCATAGGCGGCCGGATCAGCTGTTTCGTTCGTGTCGACGGCCGTTGCGCGCGGGAGTGGAGGGCGGTGTGTCGACACGCCTCCCTTTAACAATGGTCATTATTGCTGCCGTTGTCGGTTTGGAAGGCGACTGCGACCGTGCAAAATGTGTGTGTGTTGGGCCACACGGGCTGTGTGGACGACAAGATGGCGGACGTGCGCCGGCGGCGGCTGTGCTGTGACAGTGCAAAGTTAAAAAACAAAACAAGGTGCGGCGAGGACGACTGAAATTTTGCTTTGGACGTAGGTTTGTGTGGTGGCCCTGAAAAGGGCCGATTGTTGTGGGCCGAGCCGGCAAAGCGCGTTGCGTGCAGGGGAGCACGCGGCGCTGCGATTGCCTGGCCTCCTTTAGGCCTTCTTCTCGGTCTTCTTTGGCAGCAGGACGGCCTGGATGTTGGGCAGGACACCACCCTGTGCGATGGTGACGCCCGACAGGAGCTTGTTGAGCTCCTCGTCGTTGCGGATGGCAAGCTGCAGGTGGCGCGGGATGATGCGCGTCTTCTTGTTGTCGCGGGCCGCGTTTCCGGCCAGCTCGAGCACCTCAGCCGCGAGGTACTCCATGACGGCGGCGAGGTAGACGGGCGCCCCGGCGCCGACGCGCTCTGCGTAGTTTCCCTTGCGCAGGAGGCGGTGGATTCTGCCGACCGGGAACTGGAGCCCAGCCCTGCTTGAGCGGGACTTTGACTTGCCCTTGACTTTGCCTCCCTTTCCGCGTCCGGACATGGCGATGGGCTAGCGACGGTGCACACGAAACGGAAACGAAAACGACCGGTGCGAGCGGCAGCGAGTCGAGCAGCGGAGTGCGTGCCGGCGCAGCCGGGGTGGGGGTGCTTTATGGGCTCGGGTGCGGCGGCCGGTTGCGCGCGCGCCCCATTGGTCGGCGGCCGCAACAGGGCGAGCTGGTAAAGGTGCGGCGGCGGCTGGCGGCGGGTGCCACTGTGTGGGGAGACGCTGACTAGAGCGGAGCGCTTGCTACTGGTGTTGCTGCTGCCGTACGTTGGTTCGAGATGCCGCCCAAGACTAGCGGGAAGGCCGCCAAGAAGGCTGGCAAGGCGCAGAAGAACATTTCGAAGGGCGACAAGAAGAAGAAGCGCAAGAGGAAGGAGAGCTATGCCATCTACATCTACAAGGTGCTGAAGCAGGTGCACCCTGACACGGGCATCTCGTCGAAGGCGATGAGCATCATGAACAGCTTCGTGAACGACATTTTCGAGCGCATTGCGGCCGAGGCTTCTCGCCTGGCGCACTACAACAAGCGCTCGACCATCACGTCCCGCGAGATCCAGACCGCTGTGCGGCTGTTGCTGCCTGGCGAGCTGGCCAAGCACGCCGTGAGCGAGGGCACGAAGGCGGTGACCAAGTACACGAGCTCCAAGTAAGGAGGTGGCTCTGGAATGGAAGGAAGGATGGAGAAGGCTCCTCCGTTGCGAGAGCGGCAAAACGGCCCTTTTCAGGGCCACCAACTTGCCTTTTGCGGGAAGGGCGGAATTGTTGTTGTTGTTGTTGTTGTTGTTGTTGTTTGTGTGGACGGCTGTGATGTATGTGTGCATTTTGATTGTGGGTGGGGGGGGCGCGTCAAAGCGTGTTGCGCGGGGTACGGCCACGAGGTTGGTCGCCGTGGCGTGGAATGGTGGCACGCCTCGTTGGCGTGGTTTTTGACCCATTGGTGTTGTTGGTGTGTGTGTGTGTGTGTGTGTGTGTGTGTGTGTGTGTGTGTGTGTGTGTTACCCGTCTGCGAGGGGGGACAGTGCGATCGGCGACTTTTGTGTCACCGTAACGACGGCCGTTTGCGGGTTTGTTTTTTTTTGCACATCATACATGGCGAGGGTGAAATGTGAAATGTTTTCGTTTGGTTTGTTTTTTTTTTGCCGCCCACTATTCCCTTTGCTGTACGCCGAGTTTGACAATGGTGCGACGTAACTGCAGCGTGGAGGTGTGTGAGTGACGTTGAAATGAACGTGCCATTAAGACGCATTGTTGTTGTATTGTACTGTACGTGTACGGCGACACGCACGATGATGTACCATTCGACTCTGATGTTTGATAGCCGTGTCTGACTGATTGCGTACGACGCACGCACACCGATGTCGTCATTCAAGATGCACGCGTGTCCAGTGCAGTACAGTAAGCGCGACGACGGCGGCGGCGGCGGCGGCGGTCGTTTGTTTGGCGAATGTCTGTACACGTGTTTGTCTGTGTCCATCCGGTATGTATTTGTTTGTTTGAAAGTGTTTTGTGTGTCGGTGACGTGGTCCGATCCGTCGCCCCCTGAGTAACTGTCGATCGGCGCGATAGACCGGCGTCACGCAACTGAACCGAAGTCGTGGGCACACCCGTCATACTGTTGTACACCGTCGCGCTGAGAACGGTAACGAAAGGTTGACTTTGATCGGTCGAATGTCTGGGCAGAACGTGAGGAATGAGGCACGAGTGCAAGGAGGGGGGGCAAAAGAGAGAGGAAGGGAAAAAGGGGAGAAACGCATTCGTAGAGCAACGGAACGCTCCCGTGTCGGAGGCGTATTGGAGCCGCACTGAAATGCGTTTAACGGCGGCGCGGCTGCAAGTGTCTGCCGTGGTGAACGTTACCTTTGACGGCTGCATTGGGCTTTGCCTTTGCTTTTTTTGCTTTCGCTTTCGCTTTCGCTTTCCCGGATGTACGTAACGTTTGTTGATATGGTTCTGAGGAAGAGTGTATGACAGTGCCGTGCCGTCCATGTTCGTGTGCCCTCCCATTGTGTGTATGCTATTGTCTGTGTACTTGAATGATGTATGTAGGTGTTAGTGGACATGTTTTACCAGTGGGGGGAAATGGATCGTCGATAGTTGCCGTCACTCTGTCACGGTCGAGATGACGCACCCTCCGTACAGAAAGGTGTCGAGAAAGTGAGTGTGTGTGTGTGTGTGCGTGCGTCCGTGAATTGGCAGTGTTTGGAGGTGGGCGTGCCCTGCATGTGGCCCGGAAGGCTGTTCGTTAGGCGGTAGTGTTGTGTGGACAGGGGAGGGGCATGCGTAACGCTGCTGGCATGGCATTTCGGGAGATGGGAGGGGGCAAACGAGGAAACGAGGAGCGGCGGCCAAAGACGGGACGGGGAGGGGCGCGGTGTGGGTGGCTTGCGCCTGTGCTCGGCGTTGTGGTTTGTGCAAAAGAGGAGGAGAAAAACAATGTGAGTTGCCAGGGAGGGGAGCGGTGTTGTGTTGTGGTTGTCGTGGTGTAGCCGCAGACGCGGCTGTCAGTGAACGTGGCGAGACGGACGGATGCGCGGAGGGGCGGGGGCGGCGCATTTCGCCGGTGCCGTGCCGTGCCTGAAAGCCGCGTGGTCGCTGTGTTGTTGGTGGCGTGGGGGCGAGGAGAGTACCGTACGGGTGTGCTTGTGCGCCGGAAATGGCACACTGCGCCCGCCCGTCTTGGAGGCTGATGGCTGTGGTGTGGAAATGGGGCGCGGTGATGTTGAAGCAGTTGAAGAACAGAAAAGAAACCAAGAAAACGGAAGGCGTGATGCGGCGGTGGTGGTGAGAGCGGGAAAAACAAAACAAAAAAAAAACAACAACAAAAAAGAAGGAAAAACAACAAGAAAACAAAAAGTCTATCAATATTAAAATGTAAATGGAAATGGAAATGGACCCAGGTATGACCTCCCTGCACAAATAGCAGAGAGTCCGATGATGATAATAAAAATGTGCCAGAATGTTAACGTCCCTACAAAACAAACCCAACGATAATATTAATGAAAGAGTGAACCGTATGTAACATTGCAACAGACATAATGAAACCTGATAAATTGTATAAGGGCAGCAGCGTTGACCTTTGGCCCTGTATTCAGAATAAAAAGAGCCAAAGATCGTTACCCCAATGAAAAAGACACTGAAACACGTATGTAACATAGTAGCGATGGCGAGACATTGTAGCATCTGTGACCAGAGAGTTTGCGCTGGACTGCGCGAGTGTTGCGAGCGGTTCCCAGTCAGTCAGTCAGTCAGTCAGTAGTTGTTGCGAGTCCGTAGCTCTGTGTAGTTGAGGGCTGTACTCTGTCAGTAGTCGTCGCGTGCAGTACGCTAATAGTCGTCATGCAGAGCGGTCGGTCAGTAGTAGCAGCCGAGTGCGGTTGTGTGATGTAGGCGGTCGGCAACACTGGTCAAGATGGTGAATAAGGTATACTGTTAATTAATATAATCATTAGATAATGAAAAATTGTAATTATTCTCCAACAAGTTCCCCAATAATAATTTTTATTTCAAAAGCATTTTTCAAACATTTAATTTTTTATTGAACTAAAGAGTTCGTTGCACTTCACATTTCATTCCACTTCTTTGAAGAAAAATGTCACTAAAATCACAAAAAAAGAGAATATTATTATTTGCAATGCAGTTCCTCCAAGCGCTGCGCAACAACCAGAGCAGAAATGTGACATCCATTTATTCGGAGGTAAGACTTTAAGTCTGATTGTTTTGCACAGGGCCAAAGACCGATATTTCGGTTTAATTGAAGTTTCTTGTCACTGAACGGACTTTTTTAAATGTTGTGTGAAGACTTTATATTTGAGTCAGATTGCGAATTTCACATTTTTGTTGCCATTTTCAATACCTCTCATTGTGGGCGAGGTTACAATTAGCGCAATGTCCATTAGCATCCGTAAATAACATTGTCCATTATTTTAAATTTTGCTGGGAGGTTACAACACACACACACACACAAAAAAAAAAAAAAAAAAAAAAAAAACAAAAAAAAAAAAAACAAAAAATTGCATTTATATCCGCTCCTCAATTGTAGATACCGCTTACACAGCTGTGTGCAATGAATGAGTGCTGGCTGGTAATTAATTGCACTCCTTGGAGGGAAATGCCATAGGAAGTAGTCTTTAAAAAGTGAATGTTTTTCGTTAAGAGACAAAAGTTACTTTAGAAAAAAAGTAATAGTGGGGCTTTTGTTGTTGAACAAAATAAGTACAATGAACATACGTTATCAGATTTGCGCAATGCAGCGTCACACCACCTTTTGATTATAACACAATAGACTATACATCGTCCCGAACCGTGACCAGAGTCGCGAGACGAGCAGAGCACGCCGCCGACGCCCGCTCAGTACAACCGTCCACCCGCTACTACTGTCGACCGACTACTACCTCTCCCGACTCGCGCTACAATATATATATAACAACTGTTCCTGGCGACCCGGTGCGTGCCACTACTGTCGTCTGGCGCGGTCCAAGCGCCGACTAGCAGCGATAAAGAACTCTCTGGTCAGACAGAGATGCTGTCATGCCTCGCCATCGCTCTGGTAATGAATACATACGTGTTGCAGCGTGCGTACCACCGGAACACGCAGTGGCGGAGCCAAAGACTGTGTTGTCGAGGTCGAGTGCGAGCGGGAAGAGAGGCAGCGTCGGCACGGAGATGCAAGCGAGCGCGAGACGCACGGGGGCTGCGGCGTGGCGCGTTTGCGGTCGGCGCCTTTGGTGGCAACGGCCGGGACAAGCAGCGGTGTATGGTGTGGTGCGGGGCGGACAGGGGCGGAGGCGGCGCGACGACGGCATGGGGGCGAAAACGGGACGGGGGACGGCGGATGTTGAGAGGCGTCACGCGCGGACAGGACACAGACACAGAGACACACAGATTGGAAAGGGAGGGTGCGCGGTAGTAGTTGGGAATGTGCGTACCGTGCGGGATGGGAGTGGGCGAGGAACACGGTCGTGGCCCCTGTTTTGGGTGCGTGTGATGACGTCGGTGTGTTGTGGGAAGGGAAGGTGCTGTGGCGGCGGCGCGTAATGGGCGTAGGCCGAAAAGAGAAAGGAACGTGGGCAGTGTGTTGGCAAGCGTCGGTTCGACTGCGACGTTGATGGGCAGGGCAGGGCAGGGCAGGGCAGGGCAGGGCAGGGCAAGGCAAGGTTAATGGTGGTAGGAGTAGGCGTGTGGGCGCAAAAAATCTGCCGCTGCAGGCGGTGCCGTAACCGCCATGGCGGGAAGGAGAGAGGGCCAAAGAAAGAAAGAAAGAAAGAAAGAAAGAAAGAAAGAAGAAGAAAACAAAAAAAAAAGGAGGGGGGGGCGAAAGTGGAGAGGCGGTGGTGTGAGAAGGGCGGGGGCGGGGGCGGAAGGAAGGCAGGAAGGACAAGAGGCGAGGCGACGGCTTGCTTTGTGTATCGGTCGGTCTCTGGCTATGCTTCGTTTTCTGCAGCAGGGTCGGTGCGCGGCGTGGCTCGCGGCAGTGGGAACGCCTGGTGGCTGGACGGCCAGCAATGCGGTTGGATGGGCGGCCACAGCACCGCACCTGTGCCCGAGGAGGAGACGCTGGCGGCGGGCCCTGAGGTGAGGCCGGCTCGGCTGGGGCTGTGGATGTGTAGGTGTGCGCCGCTGCTGCAACAACGAGTAAAACGCGAGAAGAAGGGATGGCGGTAGAGAGAGAAAAAAAAAAAGAGGTCGTGTTGTGTTGATGCGCAGGCAGACGCGTACAGAGGGACGAGCCCGGTCTGCAGCAGGGTGTGGCCGTGCCGAGTGCAGAGCAGCGGCGGCTCGGTTCGGTTCGGCCCGGCCCGGCGGGCCGCGCTGTTGTCGCGGACGTGAGCGCCCCCTGGCGGGTGGCCGGAGGCGGCGCGGCGTGTTGGACGTGTGGCTGGTGGCAGTGCACAATTTGCGAGTGGCTGGCGGTGTGGTGTGGCGGTTGGCGCGTCGGGCGGCGGAGAGGTATGTGTTGCGGGCGCCCTTTGCTGCGCTGCGTCGTTGCGTGTGCCGTACAGGGCGGGCGCTTGTCGACTGTGTGGGCGGTGTGGCGAATTGGCGTGAAACGGCTGCCGAGAGGTGTGTGGTAGCGAGCCGGTCGGTGGTGTCAGTGCGAAGGGGAATGTGCGTGCGTGTTTGGCGGTTTCGGTGTGCTTTTTGCGGCGTGAGAGTGGGAATTAGTGGGGCCGGCTGTTGTGTTGGTTCCTTGTGTCTTGTGTCGCGTAGCTTGATGGCAACGTGGAAGGACGCCGGTTTCGTTTTCGTTTCGAGCCTTGCGTGTGGTTGTCGACGTTGACTGGTTGGCGTGTGCCGATGCACGTGCATGTGTGGGTCGCGAGTGCGTTTTTGGCTGGCTGTGTGTGTGTGTGTGTGTGTGTGTGTGTGTGTGTGTGTGTGTTTTGGGGGGGGAAGGGGGAGGCGGTGGTGAAAGTGCAGTCGTCGGGTGGGGCTGGGGCTGTGCGTCGTGGCGGAAAGGTGGTAGGTTGCGGGAAGCGAGCCCGTCGTTGACGGTGTCGCGTGAGTTGTGAATCGAGTGGGGCGCGGGGCGCGTGGCGCGGGGCGCGGGGCGCGGGACAGGAGCAGCGTGCCGCTGCGTCGTGGTCGTCAGCAGAGGCTGTGCGTGTGCTTGTCCTTTTTGTGGGCGGTTCGTGCGAGGCGTTTTTGTTTTGTGTTGCCCTAGTTGTTAGTTTATTTTGTTTGTGTTTGTTATTTTGAGACGACGACTGGTTGGTGGCGTGCGCGCGAAGTGGCGGTGTGCGCTTCCCGTGTCGTTTGTGTTGTTTTGTTTTTTTGTTTTTGTGTGTTTTTTTTTTGCACTGGGCCCCGGTGGGTGGGTGCGTGTGTGTCGATTGCCGGCTGGCGAAAGGTGCGCCATCGGCGGGGTGGGTCGCCGGCACAAGTAGAGGCGGCGGCGTTGTTGCTGTTGTTGTGTGGTGTTTGTTTTGTTCGGCTGTGTCGGCGAGCTGTGTTGCGGTGCGTGTGAATGGTGGTGCAAAAGTGCTGGCGTTGGGGCTGCGACTGCGACGGCGGCGAGCCGCGGGCGCGCCATTGATAGTGATGTTGTGAACAGCGGCTGTGTACGGTAGTGGTGTTGTTGTAGCACGACGTGCATCCGGGCCGGCGCGGAAAGCGCAGTTGCGGGCGGTTGCCCTTCGGTGCCAGCCATGTCGCGTGAGCGGCGGGTTGCTCTGGTGTCGACACGTGGTGCTCTGGGTTGTTGTGTGGTGCCCTTTGGCCGGTGGGGGTGGTTCGCGTGTGTCTCGTTCGCGCTCGGTATCTGGTCGTGGTCGTGCTGCTCCCCCGTCTGTCGGCGGTTTTCGACGTCGTCTGTACGTTTTTGTTCGTTTGCGGCGTGCCTGCCGACGTCGTCCCGTCGCGACCTTTCAACCGAAAGTGTGGCGCCCGAAGGTGAACGAACGTAACCCTGACCTCGGCGCTTTACGCTGAGCCGAGCGAACCGAACCGAACCTAACCTGTGGTGTGGTGTGGCGAGGTGAGCTCAGCCTGTGAGCCCCTAACGTCTACGTAAGGTAAGCTGTCCGGCTCACGCCTCACGTTTGAACGCTTTTTTAACCTACGTTTGACGCTTCTTAACCTAGCACTGACCCCTTAACCTAACGTGTAACCTAACCTAACCTAACCTAACCTAACCTAACCTCTGACGCCTGACGTGTTTGAATGCTTAACCTAAGTTTGACGCTTAACCTAACCCAAGTCCCCTTAACCTAACCCACGTCCACCTAACCTAACCTAACCTAACGTAGACGTGTAAACGTAATGTGTAACGCGTAACGTGTAAGGTCGGCTGTCGTGTGTGCTTGACGGCAGATTGGGTTGGTCTGTAGATTCGGATTGCGGTTTGCCTCGGTCGAGGGGTTGGGTCGGAAGCGGCGAGGGGCGGCGGCGCCTGTTGCGCAGGCGGCGTCCGTTTGCGGCGGGCAATTGTTGAGAAACGGCTGTGAATGTTGGCGGGCGAGAGGAGGAGGACGGCGCGCGATGTGGCCCGACGGCTGCGGGCCGATCGGGAAACGGCGGGAGGGCGACGGAAGGCGATGGGGCGGCGGAGGCGCGTTTGCACGGCCGTCATCGCCGCACGCCTCGGCTTGTGTGGCTGTGGCGCCGGCCGCGCTGGCCGGGCTGCCGCGGCGACGGTGTGGGAGTTTTGCCGAAGGTTTGGCCATTGTGGCGGGTCGTCGGCTGGGGCTGTGGGGGCGGCATTTGGGCGGGGGCGGCGATTCTCGGCGGGCCGACCCAGGCTGTAGCGCGCGGTAGCTGCAGTTTGGCCGTGGTTTGCGGCGCTGCCGTGGCGACTGGTTGGCGACTGTGGTGTGGCTGTGTGTAGCCCCATCCTCGGTGGTTTGAAAGGCGCGGGCGGTTGTGGCGCAGGTTTGGGGCTGCTCCGCACAGGCTGTCGGACGTTGGGCGGTAGCAAGCGCGGGAGGCGCGGCGCGGCGGCGCGCAGAGTGGCGGCCGCTCTCTCGGCCGTCCGCGCCCGCCCGCGACACTGGCTGGGCCTTGTGATTCTCTGCTCTGCTGCTGTGCTGTGCTTGCGTGCCTGCCGTCCCGCTCGCTCTCGCTGTGTGTTACGCGCGTCGTCGAAATGGCAGATCAGGCGGCTACGAACGAGACTGCTGCGGCACCCGCCGCCACCGGCACTACGAAGAAGGCCAAGTCTGCGTCGTCTGCGAAGAAGCCGCGCGCCAAGCCTGCGCACCCGCGCACCTCTGAGATGGTGACGGCCGCCATCAAGAGTCTGAAGGAGCGCGGCGGGTCGTCGCTGCAGGCGATCAAGAAGTACATAGCCGCGCACTACAAGCTGGACGCGGAGAAGCTGGCGCCGTTTATCAAGAAGTACCTCAAGTCGGCCGTCGTGGCGGGCGAGCTGGTGCAGACGAAGGGGAAGGGCGCGTCCGGCTCGTTCAAGCTTGCCGGCGCCGGCGGCGGGGGGGCGGCCGAGGGCGGCAAGGCTCGTGCTGGCGGTGCCAAGAAGAAGCGCGCCGCTCCGGCCAGCAAGGAGAAGAAGGGCGCCCGTGCGGCCGGCGCAAAGAAGGCTGGTGGCGTGAAGGCGGCGACCGGTCGGAAGGCGGGCGCCGCCAAGAAGGCGTCTGCGGCGTCGGCCGCTCCCGCGGGTGCGAAGAAGGCGGCTGCGGCCAAGCCGGCCAAGGCCAAGTCGCCGTCGAAGGCGAAGAAGGCCGCCAAGGTTCCGACGAAGAAGCCGAAGGCGCCGCGCCCGAAGAAGGCGACGACGCCGTCTAAGGCGAAGGCTTCGCCCAAGAAGAAGAAGTAGAGTAGAGTAGAGGAGAAAGAGATGGGAAAGGAAGGGTTTGGCGCTTGACTCCGTCGTCCCCACCCCCCGTCGTCGTCTAGTGGCGCGCAAGAGACGCGCGGCCCAAAACGGCCCTTCTCAGGGCCATCAAAGCACGTCGGGGAAGGTTTTGATTGTCGTGTTGCGTTTGGTGTGGGTGTCTGTCTGGCGTTTCTGTATGCCCGTGGGGATGCTGTTTGCGTGCCGTGGTGGTTGGATTGCGGGGGTCGGTGGCGGGTGTGGGCGGCGGTAGCGGTAAGCGGTGTTGTTGTTGTTGTTGTTGTTGTCGTGGTTGATTGTCGCCGTGTTTGTGGCGGCGGCCGACGGTTGGTTTTCTGTCACGTTGTTTTGTTTGAATACGTTGGTTGGCTTGCCTGCGTTCGTTCTTCTCGGATGTCTGTCTTGTCTAGTCGTGTCTGGTCTTTGTTTTGTTTTGTTCCTTTGTGTGTGTGTGTGTTATGTTTTGCAACGGGGGGCACGTTGAGATGTGGAAGGAGTCGGCGGGGATTTCGGTGGCGTGTAGAGCGAGCGAGCGCGCCTGCCTGGCCGTTGGCCGTCGGAGTGGAGTGCGGGTTTTTTTTTTTTTTGTTTTCGAAACGAAAGCGGCGGCCGGCCAGCCAGCCACCCGTGCGGTGTGACGTCGGCCGTTGGGTATTGTGCGCTTTGAGCGCCGGGGAGGGATGATGTGTGATTGTTGCGCGCTGGTAGCAGGCAGGCAGAGTGAGCGGGTGTGGCGGACGGACGGACGGGAAGTGGTGGTTTTTGTTTTTGGGTTGCGGGGCGAGAGGCAGGCGACCGACAAAGTTTGCTCGCGACGGAGAGATGTTAGTGGCCCTGAAAAGGGCCGTTTTTGTTTGTGCGGTGCGGTGCCGCGGCGCGGTTTAGGCGCGCTCGCCGCGGATGCGGCGCGCGAGCTGGATGTCCTTGGGCATGATGGTGACGCGCTTGGCGTGGATTGCGCACAGGTTGGTGTCTTCGAAGAGGCCGACGAGGTAGGCCTCGCTGGCCTCCTGCAGGGCCATGACTGCGGAGCTCTGGAAGCGCAGGTCGGTCTTGAAGTCCTGGGCGATCTCGCGCACTAGGCGCTGGAATGGCAGCTTGCGGATGAGCAGCTCTGTGCTCTTCTGGTAGCGCCTGATTTCTCGCAGGGCGACGGTGCCCGGCCTGTAGCGGTGGGGCTTCTTGACGCCTCCGGTGGCGGGCGCGCTCTTCCTCGCCGCCTTGGTGGCGAGCTGTTTGCGCGGCGCCTTTCCGCCGGTGGACTTGCGGGCCGTTTGCTTTGTGCGGGCCATGGCGGTAGCGGTAGCGGTAGCGGAGCGGCGTGCGTGGAGGTTAGGTGCGGCGCGGCGTCCGGTGCTGCCTTGACAACGGGCCCGCGCGCCTCCGTGCTGCGCTTATATGCCCTCGGTTGCGCGTGGTGGGGGGAGGGCGGGCCAGAGTCTATATAGGGGGGCGGCGGGCGCGCTGGGCGCAGACCAGACAGAGAGACCAGACCGCAGTCGTCGCTCCGGCCGCGCGCAGAGATGTCGTGGGCACGCCCGGAGTTCCGAGGATCGCTGAGCAGAGCTATGGGTGTGGCGGATCGCCGTTCGGCCGAGCCTGCTCGGTCGACGGCCCCATCCGGCCCCCCACATACGACGACTGGAGAAGTTGGTGTGGCAGACCGCCGTCCGGAGGAGCGTGCTCCCCCGGCGGCCCCGTCTGACCCGCCGCCTAGGATGACCCGGCCACCGTCCACGGACTACCACATGGACGAAGAATCTGGTGAAGATGACATTGTAGTGCACGGCGCACTACCGGCCGAAGAGAGGGTGCGGAGAACAAAGACCAGCGCGCAGCAACGCCCGGCGGGCGAGCGGCGAAAGCGGTCTTATACCACCGCAGCAACCGGCGCCAAAAAGACGCCCAAGAAGAGGAGGCAGCTCGCTGTCTCAACTAACGGGGGCAGACGGCGCGCCCTGCCAGACGACAGCGGTGCTGGATCGACATGGACGACCGTCACGTCGAGACGTGCGGCCAGACCACGGACGACGCCCTCACCGCCACCCACATCGACCGCAAACCGCTTTGGGGCACTTGCGGTCGAAAATACGACTGAACAGCCTACTTCAGAGCAGTCGGCACCCACGGCCGCCGCCAAAGCAGGCTGTTCAAATGAAGACGATGAAGAAGGAGCCGTCCCCACCACCGGACGGCCACATCGGAGGCCGCCGCCCATAGTTTTCGAGGTGGCCGAAGACTATAAAGGTTTCCTGCAGCTCGTAAGGCAGTGGACGACTGCCGATTTCACCTTGCGAGCTGCAGCAGGGAACCTAGTGCGGCTACAGGTCGCCAACACCGAGGACTACATCAAGGTGACGAGCGAGGCGTCAAACCAGGGCCTCCACTGGTTCACTCACGCCGCCGTCCCCGAGCGACTACTGAAGATAGTCTTCAAGGGACTACCGATGGCAGCTCAACCGGAGCTGCTACGAGAGGAGCTGACAGACCTCGACTTCAGCGTGCGCAACGTGACGCGCGTGAAGTCGCACGTCAGCCACAAGGAGTCGCCGTCACTTCTGGTTATCGCCACTGATACACCAGAAAACAGGCGGCTCTACCAGGTGACGAGGGTGGCCAGTACCAAGGTCACCGTCGAGAACTTGAAGCAGAAGAGGGGCCTGGTGCAATGCTTCCGCTGCCAGGGGATGGGGCACGTGGCTCGCCACTGCTCCTTCCCCGAGAAGTGCGTGAAGTGCGCCGGGGCCCATGCCAGCAGACTTTGTCCGCTGCCGAGGTCGCACACGCCCAAGTGTGCGAACTGCAGCGGCCCACACGTGGCGAGCTACCGCGGCTGCGAAGTCTTCAAAGCCGCAATAGCTCGCCAGAACGGGCAGCAGGCCACGAGGACTGCCGACCGCTCCCTCCGCCGTCCGCGCCCAGGCGCAAAACCGGCGAGGCGGCCGACACACGCAAGACAGACGCCGGCAGCCAATGCAGCCAACTCCGGCCCCGCAGAAGGGGGCAACAGCAGCTGGCGCCATCGCGTCAGAAAACGTGCGCGCGAGCGCACACCAGACGACCAGCGCGCCTTCCAAGTCCAAGGGAAGGCGCGCAAAGAAGACCACGCTACGACGGGGGGCCAAGGGCGTGGTAACGCGCCTGTCGCCCCACGTTACCCAGCAGCAGCCAGCCAAGGCGCCGCAACATCAGCGCTGGAAGGAGGGCTGGCCGCAGCAATTTCAGCACTCTCTGCGGCAATCGACAAGGTAACACACCTTGCCGACACGCTGCAGAGAGTGGCTGAAACAGTGATGACCGCCTCACCGGCGGCTGTCCAACAGCCGTCGAAATAAGACGCTCCCAACGCCGTCCGCGCCGGGAGCACTGAAGACGGCTTGTCCACGGACAAGCACCGTTGTCCGCACGTGCGGGCGACCCAGAAGCCAGCAGATACCTGAAAAGGGCCAACGAGAAGAAACGAAAGAAAAGAGAAGAATTACAAACATCTAGTCAAAGAGATGAATGGAGGCAGTGCAGGGACATCCTGCAGGGACTCCAAGCAACCGGGGTGAAGAGCGCACACCCTGAAGAAGATGGTCTATCGGCTGGGCGCAGACCGTAGCCGACTCGCCAGCCGCTGCAGCTGCTGTTTGTGCACGTTTTGCTTTGCCCGAGGAAGGAAGGATGACAGGCCGCGGCAAGGGAGGAAAGGGGCTCGGCAAGGGTGGCGCCAAGCGGCACCGCAAGGTGTTGCGCGACAACATCCAGGGCATCACGAAGCCCGCCATCCGCCGCCTGGCTCGCAGGGGCGGCGTGAAGCGCATCTCTGGTCTGATCTACGAGGAGACCCGCGGGGTGCTGAAGGTGTTCCTGGAGAACGTGATCCGCGACGCGGTGACGTACACTGAGCACGCCAAGCGCAAGACTGTGACGGCCATGGACGTGGTGTACGCCCTGAAGAGGCAGGGGCGCACCCTGTACGGTTTCGGCGGTTAGGCTGCGTCGCAGCGGGCGCTGGCCTTCCCGCGGCCGTGCTTGTGGGTGGGAGAGACTAGAAAACGGCCCTTTTCAGGGCCACCACACTGTTCGGAAGTTGAAAAGTGCGAAAGAGTCTGTGTTGTTGCTGCGTGTGTTTGTTTGTTTGTTTCTTTCTTTCTTTCTTTCCGTTTGAGCGACGTGATGTGACTGGGAGGGGAGAAGGAAAGGAAACGTGTCATGTGGCTGGCTGTGTGTGGAGCTGCTTCGTTTGTGTGTTTGTTATTGTGTGTCTTTGTATCGATCGCGACGGAGATGGCGGGCTGTGTGTTGTTGTGCGAGAGGCGGTGATTATTTGCTTGCGTGGTTTGGCTCTGTGTGTTTGTTTGCGGCGGCGTTGGGGTTTCCGAGGCAAGGCGTGTGGGCATAGGCGGCCGGATCAGCTGTTTCGTTCGTGTCGACGGCCGTTGCGCGCGGGAGTGGAGGGCGGTGTGTCGACACGCCTCCCTTTAACAATGGTCATTATTGCTGCCGTTGTCGGTTTGGAAGGCGACTGCGACCGTGCAAAATGTGTGTGTGTTGGGCCACACGGGCTGTGTGGACGACAAGATGGCGGACGTGCGCCGGCGGCGGCTGTGCTGTGACAGTGCAAAGTTAAAAAACAAAACAAGGTGCGGCGAGGACGACTGAAATTTTGCTTTGGACGTAGGTTTGTGTGGTGGCCCTGAAAAGGGCCGATTGTTGTGGGCCGAGCCGGCAAAGCGCGTTGCGTGCAGGGGAGCACGCGGCGCTGCGATTGCCTGGCCTCCTTTAGGCCTTCTTCTCGGTCTTCTTTGGCAGCAGGACGGCCTGGATGTTGGGCAGGACACCACCCTGTGCGATGGTGACGCCCGACAGGAGCTTGTTGAGCTCCTCGTCGTTGCGGATGGCAAGCTGCAGGTGGCGCGGGATGATGCGCGTCTTCTTGTTGTCGCGGGCCGCGTTTCCGGCCAGCTCGAGCACCTCAGCCGCGAGGTACTCCATGACGGCGGCGAGGTAGACGGGCGCCCCGGCGCCGACGCGCTCTGCGTAGTTTCCCTTGCGCAGGAGGCGGTGGATTCTGCCGACCGGGAACTGGAGCCCAGCCCTGCTTGAGCGGGACTTTGACTTGCCCTTGACTTTGCCTCCCTTTCCGCGTCCGGACATGGCGATGGGCTAGCGACGGTGCACACGAAACGGAAACGAAAACGACCGGTGCGAGCGGCAGCGAGTCGAGCAGCGGAGTGCGTGCCGGCGCAGCCGGGGTGGGGGTGCTTTATGGGCTCGGGTGCGGCGGCCGGTTGCGCGCGCGCCCCATTGGTCGGCGGCCGCAACAGGGCGAGCTGGTAAAGGTGCGGCGGCGGCTGGCGGCGGGTGCCACTGTGTGGGGAGACGCTGACTAGAGCGGAGCGCTTGCTACTGGTGTTGCTGCTGCCGTACGTTGGTTCGAGATGCCGCCCAAGACTAGCGGGAAGGCCGCCAAGAAGGCTGGCAAGGCGCAGAAGAACATTTCGAAGGGCGACAAGAAGAAGAAGCGCAAGAGGAAGGAGAGCTATGCCATCTACATCTACAAGGTGCTGAAGCAGGTGCACCCTGACACGGGCATCTCGTCGAAGGCGATGAGCATCATGAACAGCTTCGTGAACGACATTTTCGAGCGCATTGCGGCCGAGGCTTCTCGCCTGGCGCACTACAACAAGCGCTCGACCATCACGTCCCGCGAGATCCAGACCGCTGTGCGGCTGTTGCTGCCTGGCGAGCTGGCCAAGCACGCCGTGAGCGAGGGCACGAAGGCGGTGACCAAGTACACGAGCTCCAAGTAAGGAGGTGGCTCTGGAATGGAAGGAAGGATGGAGAAGGCTCCTCCGTTGCGAGAGCGGCAAAACGGCCCTTTTCAGGGCCACCAACTTGCCTTTTGCGGGAAGGGCGGAATTGTTGTTGTTGTTGTTGTTGTTGTTGTTGTTTGTGTGGACGGCTGTGATGTATGTGTGCATTTTGATTGTGGGTGGGGGGGGCGCGTCAAAGCGTGTTGCGCGGGGTACGGCCACGAGGTTGGTCGCCGTGGCGTGGAATGGTGGCACGCCTCGTTGGCGTGGTTTTTGACCCATTGGTGTTGTTGTGTGTGTGTGTGTGTGTGTGTGTGTGTGTGTGTGTGTGTGTGTGTGTGTGTGTTACCCGTCTGCGAGGGGGGACAGTGCGATCGGCGACTTTTGTGTCACCGTAACGACGGCCGTTTGCGGGTTTGTTTTTTTTTGCACATCATACATGGCGAGGGTGAAATGTGAAATGTTTTCGTTTGGTTTGTTTTTTTTTTGCCGCCCACTATTCCCTTTGCTGTACGCCGAGTTTGACAATGGTGCGACGTAACTGCAGCGTGGAGGTGTGTGAGTGACGTTGAAATGAACGTGCCATTAAGACGCATTGTTGTTGTATTGTACTGTACGTGTACGGCGACACGCACGATGATGTACCATTCGACTCTGATGTTTGATAGCCGTGTCTGACTGATTGCGTACGACGCACGCACACCGATGTCGTCATTCAAGATGCACGCGTGTCCAGTGCAGTACAGTAAGCGCGACGACGGCGGCGGCGGCGGCGGCGGTCGTTTGTTTGGCGAATGTCTGTACACGTGTTTGTCTGTGTCCATCCGGTATGTATTTGTTTGTTTGAAAGTGTTTTGTGTGTCGGTGACGTGGTCCGATCCGTCGCCCCCTGAGTAACTGTCGATCGGCGCGATAGACCGGCGTCACGCAACTGAACCGAAGTCGTGGGCACACCCGTCATACTGTTGTACACCGTCGCGCTGAGAACGGTAACGAAAGGTTGACTTTGATCGGTCGAATGTCTGGGCAGAACGTGAGGAATGAGGCACGAGTGCAAGGAGGGGGGGCAAAAGAGAGAGGAAGGGAAAAAGGGGAGAAACGCATTCGTAGAGCAACGGAACGCTCCCGTGTCGGAGGCGTATTGGAGCCGCACTGAAATGCGTTTAACGGCGGCGCGGCTGCAAGTGTCTGCCGTGGTGAACGTTACCTTTGACGGCTGCATTGGGCTTTGCCTTTGCTTTTTTTGCTTTCGCTTTCGCTTTCGCTTTCCCGGATGTACGTAACGTTTGTTGATATGGTTCTGAGGAAGAGTGTATGACAGTGCCGTGCCGTCCATGTTCGTGTGCCCTCCCATTGTGTGTATGCTATTGTCTGTGTACTTGAATGATGTATGTAGGTGTTAGTGGACATGTTTTACCAGTGGGGGGAAATGGATCGTCGATAGTTGCCGTCACTCTGTCACGGTCGAGATGACGCACCCTCCGTACAGAAAGGTGTCGAGAAAGTGAGTGTGTGTGTGTGTGTGCGTGCGTCCGTGAATTGGCAGTGTTTGGAGGTGGGCGTGCCCTGCATGTGGCCCGGAAGGCTGTTCGTTAGGCGGTAGTGTTGTGTGGACAGGGGAGGGGCATGCGTAACGCTGCTGGCATGGCATTTCGGGAGATGGGAGGGGGCAAACGAGGAAACGAGGAGCGGCGGCCAAAGACGGGACGGGGAGGGGCGCGGTGTGGGTGGCTTGCGCCTGTGCTCGGCGTTGTGGTTTGTGCAAAAG
This sequence comes from Schistocerca americana, assembly GCF_021461395.2. Taxonomy (NCBI): domain Eukaryota; kingdom Metazoa; phylum Arthropoda; class Insecta; order Orthoptera; family Acrididae; genus Schistocerca; species Schistocerca americana. Next base: position 25,506 of record NW_025726299.1, on the reverse strand, counting down.
AGGAGGAGAAAAACAATGTGAGTTGCCAGGGAGGGGAGCGGTGTTGTGTTGTGGTTGTCGTGGTGTAGCCGCAGACGCGGCTGTCAGTGAACGTGGCGAGACGGACGGATGCGCGGAGGGGCGGGGGCGGCGCATTTCGCCGGTGCCGTGCCGTGCCTGAAAGCCGCGTGGTCGCTGTGTTGTTGGTGGCGTGGGGGCGAGGAGAGTACCGTACGGGTGTGCTTGTGCGCCGGAAATGGCACACTGCGCCCGCCCGTCTTGGAGGCTGATGGCTGTGGTGTGGAAATGGGGCGCGGTGATGTTGAAGCAGTTGAAGAACAGAAAAGAAACCAAGAAAACGGAAGGCGTGATGCGGCGGTGGTGGTGAGAGCGGGAAAAACAAAACAAAAAAAAAACAACAACAAAAAAGAAGGAAAAACAACAAGAAAACAAAAAGTCTATCAATATTAAAATGTAAATGGAAATGGAAATGGACCCAGGTATGACCTCCCTGCACAAATAGCAGAGAGTCCGATGATGATAATAAAAATGTGCCAGAATGTTAACGTCCCTACAAAACAAACCCAACGATAATATTAATGAAAGAGTGAACCGTATGTAACATTGCAACAGACATAATGAAACCTGATAAATTGTATAAGGGCAGCAGCGTTGACCTTTGGCCCTGTATTCAGAATAAAAAGAGCCAAAGATCGTTACCCCAATGAAAAAGACACTGAAACACGTATGTAACATAGTAGCGATGGCGAGACATTGTAGCATCTGTGACCAGAGAGTTTGCGCTGGACTGCGCGAGTGTTGCGAGCGGTTCCCAGTCAGTCAGTCAGTCAGTCAGTAGTTGTTGCGAGTCCGTAGCTCTGTGTAGTTGAGGGCTGTACTCTGTCAGTAGTCGTCGCGTGCAGTACGCTAATAGTCGTCATGCAGAGCGGTCGGTCAGTAGTAGCAGCCGAGTGCGGTTGTGTGATGTAGGCGGTCGGCAACACTGGTCAAGATGGTGAATAAGGTATACTGTTAATTAATATAATCATTAGATAATGAAAAATTGTAATTATTCTCCAACAAGTTCCCCAATAATAATTTTTATTTCAAAAGCATTTTTCAAACATTTAATTTTTTATTGAACTAAAGAGTTCGTTGCACTTCACATTTCATTCCACTTCTTTGAAGAAAAATGTCACTAAAATCACAAAAAAAGAGAATATTATTATTTGCAATGCAGTTCCTCCAAGCGCTGCGCAACAACCAGAGCAGAAATGTGACATCCATTTATTCGGAGGTAAGACTTTAAGTCTGATTGTTTTGCACAGGGCCAAAGACCGATATTTCGGTTTAATTGAAGTTTCTTGTCACTGAACGGACTTTTTTAAATGTTGTGTGAAGACTTTATATTTGAGTCAGATTGCGAATTTCACATTTTTGTTGCCATTTTCAATACCTCTCATTGTGGGCGAGGTTACAATTAGCGCAATGTCCATTAGCATCCGTAAATAACATTGTCCATTATTTTAAATTTTGCTGGGAGGTTACAACACACACACACACACAAAAAAAAAAAAAAAAAAAAAAAAAACAAAAAAAAAAAAAAAAAAAATTGCATTTATATCCGCTCCTCAATTGTAGATACCGCTTACACAGCTGTGTGCAATGAATGAGTGCTGGCTGGTAATTAATTGCACTCCTTGGAGGGAAATGCCATAGGAAGTAGTCTTTAAAAAGTGAATGTTTTTCGTTAAGAGACAAAAGTTACTTTAGAAAAAAAGTAATAGTGGGGCTTTTGTTGTTGAACAAAATAAGTACAATGAACATACGTTATCAGATTTGCGCAATGCAGCGTCACACCACCTTTTGATTATAACACAATAGACTATACATCGTCCCGAACCGTGACCAGAGTCGCGAGACGAGCAGAGCACGCCGCCGACGCCCGCTCAGTACAACCGTCCACCCGCTACTACTGTCGACCGACTACTACCTCTCCCGACTCGCGCTACAATATATATATAACAACTGTTCCTGGCGACCCGGTGCGTGCCACTACTGTCGTCTGGCGCGGTCCAAGCGCCGACTAGCAGCGATAAAGAACTCTCTGGTCAGACAGAGATGCTGTCATGCCTCGCCATCGCTCTGGTAATGAATACATACGTGTTGCAGCGTGCGTACCACCGGAACACGCAGTGGCGGAGCCAAAGACTGTGTTGTCGAGGTCGAGTGCGAGCGGGAAGAGAGGCAGCGTCGGCACGGAGATGCAAGCGAGCGCGAGACGCACGGGGGCTGCGGCGTGGCGCGTTTGCGGTCGGCGCCTTTGGTGGCAACGGCCGGGACAAGCAGCGGTGTATGGTGTGGTGCGGGGCGGACAGGGGCGGAGGCGGCGCGACGACGGCATGGGGGCGAAAACGGGACGGGGGACGGCGGATGTTGAGAGGCGTCACGCGCGGACAGGACACAGACACAGAGACACACAGATTGGAAAGGGAGGGTGCGCGGTAGTAGTTGGGAATGTGCGTACCGTGCGGGATGGGAGTGGGCGAGGAACACGGTCGTGGCCCCTGTTTTGGGTGCGTGTGATGACGTCGGTGTGTTGTGGGAAGGGAAGGTGCTGTGGCGGCGGCGCGTAATGGGCGTAGGCCGAAAAGAGAAAGGAACGTGGGCAGTGTGTTGGCAAGCGTCGGTTCGACTGCGACGTTGATGGGCAGGGCAGGGCAGGGCAGGGCAGGGCAGGGCAAGGCAAGGTTAATGGTGGTAGGAGTAGGCGTGTGGGCGCAAAAAATCTGCCGCTGCAGGCGGTGCCGTAACCGCCATGGCGGGAAGGAGAGAGGGCCAAAGAAAGAAAGAAAGAAAGAAAGAAAGAAAGAAAGAAGAAGAAAACAAAAAAAAAAGGAGGGGGGGGCGAAAGTGGAGAGGCGGTGGTGTGAGAAGGGCGGGGGCGGGGGCGGAAGGAAGGCAGGAAGGACAAGAGGCGAGGCGACGGCTTGCTTTGTGTATCGGTCGGTCTCTGGCTATGCTTCGTTTTCTGCAGCAGGGTCGGTGCGCGGCGTGGCTCGCGGCAGTGGGAACGCCTGGTGGCTGGACGGCCAGCAATGCGGTTGGATGGGCGGCCACAGCACCGCACCTGTGCCCGAGGAGGAGACGCTGGCGGCGGGCCCTGAGGTGAGGCCGGCTCGGCTGGGGCTGTGGATGTGTAGGTGTGCGCCGCTGCTGCAACAACGAGTAAAACGCGAGAAGAAGGGATGGCGGTAGAGAGAGAAAAAAAAAAAGAGGTCGTGTTGTGTTGATGCGCAGGCAGACGCGTACAGAGGGACGAGCCCGGTCTGCAGCAGGGTGTGGCCGTGCCGAGTGCAGAGCAGCGGCGGCTCGGTTCGGTTCGGCCCGGCCCGGCGGGCCGCGCTGTTGTCGCGGACGTGAGCGCCCCCTGGCGGGTGGCCGGAGGCGGCGCGGCGTGTTGGACGTGTGGCTGGTGGCAGTGCACAATTTGCGAGTGGCTGGCGGTGTGGTGTGGCGGTTGGCGCGTCGGGCGGCGGAGAGGTATGTGTTGCGGGCGCCCTTTGCTGCGCTGCGTCGTTGCGTGTGCCGTACAGGGCGGGCGCTTGTCGACTGTGTGGGCGGTGTGGCGAATTGGCGTGAAACGGCTGCCGAGAGGTGTGTGGTAGCGAGCCGGTCGGTGGTGTCAGTGCGAAGGGGAATGTGCGTGCGTGTTTGGCGGTTTCGGTGTGCTTTTTGCGGCGTGAGAGTGGGAATTAGTGGGGCCGGCTGTTGTGTTGGTTCCTTGTGTCTTGTGTCGCGTAGCTTGATGGCAACGTGGAAGGACGCCGGTTTCGTTTTCGTTTCGAGCCTTGCGTGTGGTTGTCGACGTTGACTGGTTGGCGTGTGCCGATGCACGTGCATGTGTGGGTCGCGAGTGCGTTTTTGGCTGGCTGTGTGTGTGTGTGTGTGTGTGTGTGTGTGTGTGTGTGTGTGTTTTGGGGGGGGAAGGGGGAGGCGGTGGTGAAAGTGCAGTCGTCGGGTGGGGCTGGGGCTGTGCGTCGTGGCGGAAAGGTGGTAGGTTGCGGGAAGCGAGCCCGTCGTTGACGGTGTCGCGTGAGTTGTGAATCGAGTGGGGCGCGGGGCGCGTGGCGCGGGGCGCGGGGCGCGGGACAGGAGCAGCGTGCCGCTGCGTCGTGGTCGTCAGCAGAGGCTGTGCGTGTGCTTGTCCTTTTTGTGGGCGGTTCGTGCGAGGCGTTTTTGTTTTGTGTTGCCCTAGTTGTTAGTTTATTTTGTTTGTGTTTGTTATTTTGAGACGACGACTGGTTGGTGGCGTGCGCGCGAAGTGGCGGTGTGCGCTTCCCGTGTCGTTTGTGTTGTTTTGTTTTTTTGTTTTTGTGTGTTTTTTTTTTGCACTGGGCCCCGGTGGGTGGGTGCGTGTGTGTCGATTGCCGGCTGGCGAAAGGTGCGCCATCGGCGGGGTGGGTCGCCGGCACAAGTAGAGGCGGCGGCGTTGTTGCTGTTGTTGTGTGGTGTTTGTTTTGTTCGGCTGTGTCGGCGAGCTGTGTTGCGGTGCGTGTGAATGGTGGTGCAAAAGTGCTGGCGTTGGGGCTGCGACTGCGACGGCGGCGAGCCGCGGGCGCGCCATTGATAGTGATGTTGTGAACAGCGGCTGTGTACGGTAGTGGTGTTGTTGTAGCACGACGTGCATCCGGGCCGGCGCGGAAAGCGCAGTTGCGGGCGGTTGCCCTTCGGTGCCAGCCATGTCGCGTGAGCGGCGGGTTGCTCTGGTGTCGACACGTGGTGCTCTGGGTTGTTGTGTGGTGCCCTTTGGCCGGTGGGGGTGGTTCGCGTGTGTCTCGTTCGCGCTCGGTATCTGGTCGTGGTCGTGCTGCTCCCCCGTCTGTCGGCGGTTTTCGACGTCGTCTGTACGTTTTTGTTCGTTTGCGGCGTGCCTGCCGACGTCGTCCCGTCGCGACCTTTCAACCGAAAGTGTGGCGCCCGAAGGTGAACGAACGTAACCCTGACCTCGGCGCTTTACGCTGAGCCGAGCGAACCGAACCGAACCTAACCTGTGGTGTGGTGTGGCGAGGTGAGCTCAGCCTGTGAGCCCCTAACGTCTACGTAAGGTAAGCTGTCCGGCTCACGCCTCACGTTTGAACGCTTTTTTAACCTACGTTTGACGCTTCTTAACCTAGCACTGACCCCTTAACCTAACGTGTAACCTAACCTAACCTAACCTAACCTAACCTAACCTCTGACGCCTGACGTGTTTGAATGCTTAACCTAAGTTTGACGCTTAACCTAACCCAAGTCCCCTTAACCTAACCCACGTCCACCTAACCTAACCTAACCTAACGTAGACGTGTAAACGTAATGTGTAACGCGTAACGTGTAAGGTCGGCTGTCGTGTGTGCTTGACGGCAGATTGGGTTGGTCTGTAGATTCGGATTGCGGTTTGCCTCGGTCGAGGGGTTGGGTCGGAAGCGGCGAGGGGCGGCGGCGCCTGTTGCGCAGGCGGCGTCCGTTTGCGGCGGGCAATTGTTGAGAAACGGCTGTGAATGTTGGCGGGCGAGAGGAGGAGGACGGCGCGCGATGTGGCCCGACGGCTGCGGGCCGATCGGGAAACGGCGGGAGGGCGACGGAAGGCGATGGGGCGGCGGAGGCGCGTTTGCACGGCCGTCATCGCCGCACGCCTCGGCTTGTGTGGCTGTGGCGCCGGCCGCGCTGGCCGGGCTGCCGCGGCGACGGTGTGGGAGTTTTGCCGAAGGTTTGGCCATTGTGGCGGGTCGTCGGCTGGGGCTGTGGGGGCGGCATTTGGGCGGGGGCGGCGATTCTCGGCGGGCCGACCCAGGCTGTAGCGCGCGGTAGCTGCAGTTTGGCCGTGGTTTGCGGCGCTGCCGTGGCGACTGGTTGGCGACTGTGGTGTGGCTGTGTGTAGCCCCATCCTCGGTGGTTTGAAAGGCGCGGGCGGTTGTGGCGCAGGTTTGGGGCTGCTCCGCACAGGCTGTCGGACGTTGGGCGGTAGCAAGCGCGGGAGGCGCGGCGCGGCGGCGCGCAGAGTGGCGGCCGCTCTCTCGGCCGTCCGCGCCCGCCCGCGACACTGGCTGGGCCTTGTGATTCTCTGCTCTGCTGCTGTGCTGTGCTTGCGTGCCTGCCGTCCCGCTCCCTCTCGCTGTGTGTTACGCGCGTCGTCGAAATGGCAGATCAGGCGGCTACGAACGAGACTGCTGCGGCACCCGCCGCCACCGGCACTACGAAGAAGGCCAAGTCTGCGTCGTCTGCGAAGAAGCCGCGCGCCAAGCCTGCGCACCCGCGCACCTCTGAGATGGTGACGGCCGCCATCAAGAGTCTGAAGGAGCGCGGCGGGTCGTCGCTGCAGGCGATCAAGAAGTACATAGCCGCGCACTACAAGCTGGACGCGGAGAAGCTGGCGCCGTTTATCAAGAAGTACCTCAAGTCGGCCGTCGTGGCGGGCGAGCTGGTGCAGACGAAGGGGAAGGGCGCGTCCGGCTCGTTCAAGCTTGCCGGCGCCGGCGGCGGGGGGGCGGCCGAGGGCGGCAAGGCTCGTGCTGGCGGTGCCAAGAAGAAGCGCGCCGCTCCGGCCAGCAAGGAGAAGAAGGGCGCCCGTGCGGCCGGCGCAAAGAAGGCTGGTGGCGTGAAGGCGGCGACCGGTCGGAAGGCGGGCGCCGCCAAGAAGGCGTCTGCGGCGTCGGCCGCTCCCGCGGGTGCGAAGAAGGCGGCTGCGGCCAAGCCGGCCAAGGCCAAGTCGCCGTCGAAGGCGAAGAAGGCCGCCAAGGTTCCGACGAAGAAGCCGAAGGCGCCGCGCCCGAAGAAGGCGACGACGCCGTCTAAGGCGAAGGCTTCGCCCAAGAAGAAGAAGTAGAGTAGAGTAGAGGAGAAAGAGATGGGAAAGGAAGGGTTTGGCGCTTGACTCCGTCGTCCCCACCCCCCGTCGTCGTCTAGTGGCGCGCAAGAGACGCGCGGCCCAAAACGGCCCTTCTCAGGGCCATCAAAGCACGTCGGGGAAGGTTTTGATTGTCGTGTTGCGTTTGGTGTGGGTGTCTGTCTGGCGTTTCTGTATGCCCGTGGGGATGCTGTTTGCGTGCCGTGGTGGTTGGATTGCGGGGGTCGGTGGCGGGTGTGGGCGGCGGTAACGGTAAGCGGTGTTGTTGTTGTTGTTGTTGTTGTCGTGGTTGATTGTCGCCGTGTTTGTGGCGGCGGCCGACGGTTGGTTTTCTGTCACGTTGTTTTGTTTGAATACGTTGGTTGGCTTGCCTGCGTTCGTTCTTCTCGGATGTCTGTCTTGTCTAGTCGTGTCTGGTCTTTGTTTTGTTTTGTTCCTTTGTGTGTGTGTGTGTTATGTTTTGCAACGGGGGGCACGTTGAGATGTGGAAGGAGTCGGCGGGGATTTCGGTGGCGTGTAGAGCGAGCGAGCGCGCCTGCCTGGCCGTTGGCCGTCGGAGTGGAGTGCGGGTTTTTTTTTTTTTTGTTTTCGAAACGAAAGCGGCGGCCGGCCAGCCAGCCACCCGTGCGGTGTGACGTCGGCCGTTGGGTATTGTGCGCTTTGAGCGCCGGGGAGGGATGATGTGTGATTGTTGCGCGCTGGTAGCAGGCAGGCAGAGTGAGCGGGTGTGGCGGACGGACGGACGGGAAGTGGTGGTTTTTGTTTTTGGGTTGCGGGGCGAGAGGCAGGCGACCGACAAAGTTTGCTCGCGACGGAGAGATGTTAGTGGCCCTGAAAAGGGCCGTTTTTGTTTGTGCGGTGCGGTGCCGCGGCGCGGTTTAGGCGCGCTCGCCGCGGATGCGGCGCGCGAGCTGGATGTCCTTGGGCATGATGGTGACGCGCTTGGCGTGGATTGCGCACAGGTTGGTGTCTTCGAAGAGGCCGACGAGGTAGGCCTCGCTGGCCTCCTGCAGGGCCATGACTGCGGAGCTCTGGAAGCGCAGGTCGGTCTTGAAGTCCTGGGCGATCTCGCGCACTAGGCGCTGGAATGGCAGCTTGCGGATGAGCAGCTCTGTGCTCTTCTGGTAGCGCCTGATTTCTCGCAGGGCGACGGTGCCCGGCCTGTAGCGGTGGGGCTTCTTGACGCCTCCGGTGGCGGGCGCGCTCTTCCTCGCCGCCTTGGTGGCGAGCTGTTTGCGCGGCGCCTTTCCGCCGGTGGACTTGCGGGCCGTTTGCTTTGTGCGGGCCATGGCGGTAGCGGTAGCGGTAGCGGAGCGGCGTGCGTGGAGGTTAGGTGCGGCGCGGCGTCCGGTGCTGCCTTGACAACGGGCCCGCGCGCCTCCGTGCTGCGCTTATATGCCCTCGGTTGCGCGTGGTGGGGGGAGGGCGGGCCAGAGTCTATATAGGGGGGCGGCGGGCGCGCTGGGCGCAGACCGTAGCCGACTCGCCAGCCGCTGCAGCTGCTGTTTGTGCACGTTTTGCTTTGCCCGAGGAAGGAAGGATGACAGGCCGCGGCAAGGGAGGAAAGGGGCTCGGCAAGGGTGGCGCCAAGCGGCACCGCAAGGTGTTGCGCGACAACATCCAGGGCATCACGAAGCCCGCCATCCGCCGCCTGGCTCGCAGGGGCGGCGTGAAGCGCATCTCTGGTCTGATCTACGAGGAGACCCGCGGGGTGCTGAAGGTGTTCCTGGAGAACGTGATCCGCGACGCGGTGACGTACACTGAGCACGCCAAGCGCAAGACTGTGACGGCCATGGACGTGGTGTACGCCCTGAAGAGGCAGGGGCGCACCCTGTACGGTTTCGGCGGTTAGGCTGCGTCGCAGCGGGCGCTGGCCTTCCCGCGGCCGTGCTTGTGGGTGGGAGAGACTAGAAAACGGCCCTTTTCAGGGCCACCACACTGTTCGGAAGTTGAAAAGTGCGAAAGAGTCTGTGTTGTTGCTGCGTGTGTTTGTTTGTTTGTTTGTTTCTTTCTTTCTTTCCGTTTGAGCGACGTGATGTGACTGGGAGGGGAGAAGGAAAGGAAACGTGTCATGTGGCTGGCTGTGTGTGGAGCTGCTTCGTTTGTGTGTTTGTTATTGTGTGTCTTTGTATCGATCGCGACGGAGATGGCGGGCTGTGTGTTGTTGTGCGAGAGGCGGTGATTATTTGCTTGCGTGGTTTGGCTCTGTGTGTTTGTTTGCGGCGGCGTTGGGGTTTCCGAGGCAAGGCGTGTGGGCATAGGCGGCCGGATCAGCTGTTTCGTTCGTGTCGACGGCCGTTGCGCGCGGGAGTGGAGGGCGGTGTGTCGACACGCCTCCCTTTAACAATGGTCATTATTGCTGCCGTTGTCGGTTTGGAAGGCGACTGCGACCGTGCAAAATGTGTGTGTGTTGGGCCACACGGGCTGTGTGGACGACAAGATGGCGGACGTGCGCCGGCGGCGGCTGTGCTGTGACAGTGCAAAGTTAAAAAACAAAACAAGGTGCGGCGAGGACGACTGAAATTTTGCTTTGGACGTAGGTTTGTGTGGTGGCCCTGAAAAGGGCCGATTGTTGTGGGCCGAGCCGGCAAAGCGCGTTGCGTGCAGGGGAGCACGCGGCGCTGCGATTGCCTGGCCTCCTTTAGGCCTTCTTCTCGGTCTTCTTTGGCAGCAGGACGGCCTGGATGTTGGGCAGGACACCACCCTGTGCGATGGTGACGCCCGACAGGAGCTTGTTGAGCTCCTCGTCGTTGCGGATGGCAAGCTGCAGGTGGCGCGGGATGATGCGCGTCTTCTTGTTGTCGCGGGCCGCGTTTCCGGCCAGCTCGAGCACCTCAGCCGCGAGGTACTCCATGACGGCGGCGAGGTAGACGGGCGCCCCGGCGCCGACGCGCTCTGCGTAGTTTCCCTTGCGCAGGAGGCGGTGGATTCTGCCGACCGGGAACTGGAGCCCAGCCCTGCTTGAGCGGGACTTTGACTTGCCCTTGACTTTGCCTCCCTTTCCGCGTCCGGACATGGCGATGGGCTAGCGACGGTGCACACGAAACGGAAACGAAAACGACCGGTGCGAGCGGCAGCGAGTCGAGCAGCGGAGTGCGTGCCGGCGCAGCCGGGGTGGGGGTGCTTTATGGGCTCGGGTGCGGCGGCCGGTTGCGCGCGCGCCCCATTGGTCGGCGGCCGCAACAGGGCGAGCTGGTAAAGGTGCGGCGGCGGCTGGCGGCGGGTGCCACTGTGTGGGGAGACGCTGACTAGAGCGGAGCGCTTGCTACTGGTGTTGCTGCTGCCGTACGTTGGTTCGAGATGCCGCCCAAGACTAGCGGGAAGGCCGCCAAGAAGGCTGGCAAGGCGCAGAAGAACATTTCGAAGGGCGACAAGAAGAAGAAGCGCAAGAGGAAGGAGAGCTATGCCATCTACATCTACAAGGTGCTGAAGCAGGTGCACCCTGACACGGGCATCTCGTCGAAGGCGATGAGCATCATGAACAGCTTCGTGAACGACATTTTCGAGCGCATTGCGGCCGAGGCTTCTCGCCTGGCGCACTACAACAAGCGCTCGACCATCACGTCCCGCGAGATCCAGACCGCTGTGCGGCTGTTGCTGCCTGGCGAGCTGGCCAAGCACGCCGTGAGCGAGGGCACGAAGGCGGTGACCAAGTACACGAGCTCCAAGTAAGGAGGTGGCTCTGGAATGGAAGGAAGGATGGAGAAGGCTCCTCCGTTGCGAGAGCGGCAAAACGGCCCTTTTCAGGGCCACCAACTTGCCTTTTGCGGGAAGGGCGGAATTGTTGTTGTTGTTGTTGTTGTTGTTGTTGTTTGTGTGGACGGCTGTGATGTATGTGTGCATTTTGATTGTGGGTGGGGGGGGGCGCGTCAAAGCGTGTTGCGCGGGGTACGGCCACGAGGTTGGTCGCCGTGGCGTGGAATGGTGGCACGCCTCGTTGGCGTGGTTTTTGACCCATTGGTGTTGTTGGTGTGTGTGTGTGTGTGTGTGTGTGTGTGTGTGTGTGTGTGTGTGTGTGTGTTACCCGTCTGCGAGGGGGGACAGTGCGATCGGCGACTTTTGTGTCACCGTAACGACGGCCGTTTGCGGGTTTGTTTTTTTTTGCACATCATACATGGCGAGGGTGAAATGTGAAATGTTTTCGTTTGGTTTGTTTTTTTTTTGCCGCCCACTATTCCCTTTGCTGTACGCCGAGTTTGACAATGGTGCGACGTAACTGCAGCGTGGAGGTGTGTGAGTGACGTTGAAATGAACGTGCCATTAAGACGCATTGTTGTTGTATTGTACTGTACGTGTACGGCGACACGCACGATGATGTACCATTCGACTCTGATGTTTGATAGCCGTGTCTGACTGATTGCGTACGACGCACGCACACCGATGTCGTCATTCAAGATGCACGCGTGTCCAGTGCAGTACAGTAAGCGCGACGACGGCGGCGGCGGCGGCGGCGGTCGTTTGTTTGGCGAATGTCTGTACACGTGTTTGTCTGTGTCCATCCGGTATGTATTTGTTTGTTTGAAAGTGTTTTGTGTGTCGGTGACGTGGTCCGATCCGTCGCCCCCTGAGTAACTGTCGATCGGCGCGATAGACCGGCGTCACGCAACTGAACCGAAGTCGTGGGCACACCCGTCATACTGTTGTACACCGTCGCGCTGAGAACGGTAACGAAAGGTTGACTTTGATCGGTCGAATGTCTGGGCAGAACGTGAGGAATGAGGCACGAGTGCAAGGAGGGGGGGCAAAAGAGAGAGGAAGGGAAAAAGGGGAGAAACGCATTCGTAGAGCAACGGAACGCTCCCGTGTCGGAGGCGTATTGGAGCCGCACTGAAATGCGTTTAACGGCGGCGCGGCTGCAAGTGTCTGCCGTGGTGAACGTTACCTTTGACGGCTGCATTGGGCTTTGCCTTTGCTTTTTTTGCTTTCGCTTTCGCTTTCGCTTTCCCGGATGTACGTAACGTTTGTTGATATGGTTCTGAGGAAGAGTGTATGACAGTGCCGTGCCGTCCATGTTCGTGTGCCCTCCCATTGTGTGTATGCTATTGTCTGTGTACTTGAATGATGTATGTAGGTGTTAGTGGACATGTTTTACCAGTGGGGGGAAATGGATCGTCGATAGTTGCCGTCACTCTGTCACGGTCGAGATGACGCACCCTCCGTACAGAAAGGTGTCGAGAAAGTGAGTGTGTGTGTGTGTGTGCGTGCGTCCGTGAATTGGCAGTGTTTGGAGGTGGGCGTGCCCTGCATGTGGCCCGGAAGGCTGTTCGTTAGGCGGTAGTGTTGTGTGGACAGGGGAGGGGCATGCGTAACGCTGCTGGCATGGCATTTCGGGAGATGGGAGGGGGCAAACGAGGAAACGAGGAGCGGCGGCCAAAGACGGGACGGGGAGGGGCGCGGTGTGGGTGGCTTGCGCCTGTGCTCGGCGTTGTGGTTTGTGCAAAAGAGGAGGAGAAAAACAATGTGAGTTGCCAGGGAGGGGAGCGGTGTTGTGTTGTGGTTGTCGTGGTGTAGCCGCAGACGCGGCTGTCAGTGAACGTGGCGAGACGGACGGATGCGCGGAGGGGCGGGGGCGGCGCATTTCGCCGGTGCCGTGCCGTGCCTGAAAGCCGCGTGGTCGCTGTGTTGTTGGTGGCGTGGGGGCGAGGAGAGTACCGTACGGGTGTGCTTGTGCGCCGGAAATGGCACACTGCGCCCGCCCGTCTTGGAGGCTGATGGCTGTGGTGTGGAAATGGGGCGCGGTGATGTTGAAGCAGTTGAAGAACAGAAAAGAAACCAAGAAAACGGAAGGCGTGATGCGGCGGTGGTGGTGAGAGCGGGAAAAACAAAACAAAAAAAAAACAACAACAAAAAAGAAGGAAAAACAACAAGAAAACAAAAAGTCTATCAATATTAAAATGTAAATGGAAATGGAAATGGACCCAGGTATGACCTCCCTGCACAAATAGCAGAGAGTCCGATGATGATAATAAAAATGTGCCAGAATGTTAACGTCCCTACAAAACAAACCCAACGATAATATTAATGAAAGAGTGAACCGTATGTAACATTGCAACAGACATAATGAAACCTGATAAATTGTATAAGGGCAGCAGCGTTGACCTTTGGCCCTGTATTCAGAATAAAAAGAGCCAAAGATCGTTACCCCAATGAAAAAGACACTGAAACACGTATGTAACATAGTAGCGATGGCGAGACATTGTAGCATCTGTGACCAGAGAGTTTGCGCTGGACTGCGCGAGTGTTGCGAGCGGTTCCCAGTCAGTCAGTCAGTCAGTCAGTAGTTGTTGCGAGTCCGTAGCTCTGTGTAGTTGAGGGCTGTACTCTGTCAGTAGTCGTCGCGTGCAGTACGCTAATAGTCGTCATGCAGAGCGGTCGGTCAGTAGTAGCAGCCGAGTGCGGTTGTGTGATGTAGGCGGTCGGCAACACTGGTCAAGATGGTGAATAAGGTATACTGTTAATTAATATAATCATTAGATAATGAAAAATTGTAATTATTCTCCAACAAGTTCCCCAATAATAATTTTTATTTCAAAAGCATTTTTCAAACATTTAATTTTTTATTGAACTAAAGAGTTCGTTGCACTTCACATTTCATTCCACTTCTTTGAAGAAAAATGTCACTAAAATCACAAAAAAAGAGAATATTATTATTTGCAATGCAGTTCCTCCAAGCGCTGCGCAACAACCAGAGCAGAAATGTGACATCCATTTATTCGGAGGTAAGACTTTAAGTCTGATTGTTTTGCACAGGGCCAAAGACCGATATTTCGGTTTAATTGAAGTTTCTTGTCACTGAACGGACTTTTTTAAATGTTGTGTGAAGACTTTATATTTGAGTCAGATTGCGAATTTCACATTTTTGTTGCCATTTTCAATACCTCTCATTGTGGGCGAGGTTACAATTAGCGCAATGTCCATTAGCATCCGTAAATAACATTGTCCATTATTTTAAATTTTGCTGGGAGGTTACAACACACACACACACACAAAAAAAAAAAAAAAAAAAAAAAAAACAAAAAAAAAAAAAAACAAAAAATTGCATTTATATCCGCTCCTCAATTGTAGATACCGCTTACACAGCTGTGTGCAATGAATGAGTGCTGGCTGGTAATTAATTGCACTCCTTGGAGGGAAATGCCATAGGAAGTAGTCTTTAAAAAGTGAATGTTTTTCGTTAAGAGACAAAAGTTACTTTAGAAAAAAAGTAATAGTGGGGCTTTTGTTGTTGAACAAAATAAGTACAATGAACATACGTTATCAGATTTGCGCAATGCAGCGTCACACCACCTTTTGATTATAACACAATAGACTATACATCGTCCCGAACCGTGACCAGAGTCGCGAGACGAGCAGAGCACGCCGCCGACGCCCGCTCAGTACAACCGTCCACCCGCTACTACTGTCGACCGACTACTACCTCTCCCGACTCGCGCTACAATATATATATAACAACTGTTCCTGGCGACCCGGTGCGTGCCACTACTGTCGTCTGGCGCGGTCCAAGCGCCGACTAGCAGCGATAAAGAACTCTCTGGTCAGACAGAGATGCTGTCATGCCTCGCCATCGCTCTGGTAATGAATACATACGTGTTGCAGCGTGCGTACCACCGGAACACGCAGTGGCGGAGCCAAAGACTGTGTTGTCGAGGTCGAGTGCGAGCGGGAAGAGAGGCAGCGTCGGCACGGAGATGCAAGCGAGCGCGAGACGCACGGGGGCTGCGGCGTGGCGCGTTTGCGGTCGGCGCCTTTGGTGGCAACGGCCGGGACAAGCAGCGGTGTATGGTGTGGTGCGGGGCGGACAGGGGCGGAGGCGGCGCGACGACGGCATGGGGGCGAAAACGGGACGGGGGACGGCGGATGTTGAGAGGCGTCACGCGCGGACAGGACACAGACACAGAGACACACAGATTGGAAAGGGAGGGTGCGCGGTAGTAGTTGGGAATGTGCGTACCGTGCGGGATGGGAGTGGGCGAGGAACACGGTCGTGGCCCCTGTTTTGGGTGCGTGTGATGACGTCGGTGTGTTGTGGGAAGGGAAGGTGCTGTGGCGGCGGCGCGTAATGGGCGTAGGCCGAAAAGAGAAAGGAACGTGGGCAGTGTGTTGGCAAGCGTCGGTTCGACTGCGACGTTGATGGGCAGGGCAGGGCAGGGCAGGGCAGGGCAGGGCAAGGCAAGGTTAATGGTGGTAGGAGTAGGCGTGTGGGCGCAAAAAATCTGCCGCTGCAGGCGGTGCCGTAACCGCCATGGCGGGAAGGAGAGAGGGCCAAAGAAAGAAAGAAAGAAAGAAAGAAAGAAAGAAAGAAGAAGAAAACAAAAAAAAAAGGAGGGGGGGGCGAAAGTGGAGAGGCGGTGGTGTGAGAAGGGCGGGGGCGGGGGCGGAAGGAAGGCAGGAAGGACAAGAGGCGAGGCGACGGCTTGCTTTGTGTATCGGTCGGTCTCTGGCTATGCTTCGTTTTCTGCAGCAGGGTCGGTGCGCGGCGTGGCTCGCGGCAGTGGGAACGCCTGGTGGCTGGACGGCCAGCAATGCGGTTGGATGGGCGGCCACAGCACCGCACCTGTGCCCGAGGAGGAGACGCTGGCGGCGGGCCCTGAGGTGAGGCCGGCTCGGCTGGGGCTGTGGATGTGTAGGTGTGCGCCGCTGCTGCAACAACGAGTAAAACGCGAGAAGAAGGGATGGCGGTAGAGAGAGAAAAAAAAAAAGAGGTCGTGTTGTGTTGATGCGCAGGCAGACGCGTACAGAGGGACGAGCCCGGTCTGCAGCAGGGTGTGGCCGTGCCGAGTGCAGAGCAGCGGCGGCTCGGTTCGGTTCGGCCCGGCCCGGCGGGCCGCGCTGTTGTCGCGGACGTGAGCGCCCCCTGGCGGGTGGCCGGAGGCGGCGCGGCGTGTTGGACGTGTGGCTGGTGGCAGTGCACAATTTGCGAGTGGCTGGCGGTGTGGTGTGGCGGTTGGCGCGTCGGGCGGCGGAGAGGTATGTGTTGCGGGCGCCCTTTGCTGCGCTGCGTCGTTGCGTGTGCCGTACAGGGCGGGCGCTTGTCGACTGTGTGGGCGGTGTGGCGAATTGGCGTGAAACGGCTGCCGAGAGGTGTGTGGTAGCGAGCCGGTCGGTGGTGTCAGTGCGAAGGGGAATGTGCGTGCGTGTTTGGCGGTTTCGGTGTGCTTTTTGCGGCGTGAGAGTGGGAATTAGTGGGGCCGGCTGTTGTGTTGGTTCCTTGTGTCTTGTGTCGCGTAGCTTGATGGCAACGTGGAAGGACGCCGGTTTCGTTTTCGTTTCGAGCCTTGCGTGTGGTTGTCGACGTTGACTGGTTGGCGTGTGCCGATGCACGTGCATGTGTGGGTCGCGAGTGCGTTTTTGGCTGGCTGTGTGTGTGTGTGTGTGTGTGTGTGTGTGTGTGTGTGTGTGTTTTGGGGGGGGAAGGGGGAGGCGGTGGTGAAAGTGCAGTCGTCGGGTGGGGCTGGGGCTGTGCGTCGTGGCGGAAAGGTGGTAGGTTGCGGGAAGCGAGCCCGTCGTTGACGGTGTCGCGTGAGTTGTGAATCGAGTGGGGCGCGGGGCGCGTGGCGCGGGGCGCGGGGCGCGGGACAGGAGCAGCGTGCCGCTGCGTCGTGGTCGTCAGCAGAGGCTGTGCGTGTGCTTGTCCTTTTTGTGGGCGGTTCGTGCGAGGCGTTTTTGTTTTGTGTTGCCCTAGTTGTTAGTTTATTTTGTTTGTGTTTGTTATTTTGAGACGACGACTGGTTGGTGGCGTGCGCGCGAAGTGGCGGTGTGCGCTTCCCGTGTCGTTTGTGTTGTTTTGTTTTTTTGTTTTTGTGTGTTTTTTTTTTGCACTGGGCCCCGGTGGGTGGGTGCGTGTGTGTCGATTGCCGGCTGGCGAAAGGTGCGCCATCGGCGGGGTGGGTCGCCGGCACAAGTAGAGGCGGCGGCGTTGTTGCTGTTGTTGTGTGGTGTTTGTTTTGTTCGGCTGTGTCGGCGAGCTGTGTTGCGGTGCGTGTGAATGGTGGTGCAAAAGTGCTGGCGTTGGGGCTGCGACTGCGACGGCGGCGAGCCGCGGGCGCGCCATTGATAGTGATGTTGTGAACAGCGGCTGTGTACGGTAGTGGTGTTGTTGTAGCACGACGTGCATCCGGGCCGGCGCGGAAAGCGCAGTTGCGGGCGGTTGCCCTTCGGTGCCAGCCATGTCGCGTGAGCGGCGGGTTGCTCTGGTGTCGACACGTGGTGCTCTGGGTTGTTGTGTGGTGCCCTTTGGCCGGTGGGGGTGGTTCGCGTGTGTCTCGTTCGCGCTCGGTATCTGGTCGTGGTCGTGCTGCTCCCCCGTCTGTCGGCGGTTTTCGACGTCGTCTGTACGTTTTTGTTCGTTTGCGGCGTGCCTGCCGACGTCGTCCCGTCGCGACCTTTCAACCGAAAGTGTGGCGCCCGAAGGTGAACGAACGTAACCCTGACCTCGGCGCTTTACGCTGAGCCGAGCGAACCGAACCGAACCTAACCTGTGGTGTGGTGTGGCGAGGTGAGCTCAGCCTGTGAGCCCCTAACGTCTACGTAAGGTAAGCTGTCCGGCTCACGCCTCACGTTTGAACGCTTTTTTAACCTACGTTTGACGCTTCTTAACCTAGCACTGACCCCTTAACCTAACGTGTAACCTAACCTAACCTAACCTAACCTAACCTAACCTCTGACGCCTGACGTGTTTGAATGCTTAACCTAAGTTTGACGCTTAACCTAACCCAAGTCCCCTTAACCTAACCCACGTCCACCTAACCTAACCTAACCTAACGTAGACGTGTAAACGTAATGTGTAACGCGTAACGTGTAAGGTCGGCTGTCGTGTGTGCTTGACGGCAGATTGGGTTGGTCTGTAGATTCGGATTGCGGTTTGCCTCGGTCGAGGGGTTGGGTCGGAAGCGGCGAGGGGCGGCGGCGCCTGTTGCGCAGGCGGCGTCCGTTTGCGGCGGGCAATTGTTGAGAAACGGCTGTGAATGTTGGCGGGCGAGAGGAGGAGGACGGCGCGCGATGTGGCCCGACGGCTGCGGGCCGATCGGGAAACGGCGGGAGGGCGACGGAAGGCGATGGGGCGGCGGAGGCGCGTTTGCACGGCCGTCATCGCCGCACGCCTCGGCTTGTGTGGCTGTGGCGCCGGCCGCGCTGGCCGGGCTGCCGCGGCGACGGTGTGGGAGTTTTGCCGAAGGTTTGGCCATTGTGGCGGGTCGTCGGCTGGGGCTGTGGGGGCGGCATTTGGGCGGGGGCGGCGATTCTCGGCGGGCCGACCCAGGCTGTAGCGCGCGGTAGCTGCAGTTTGGCCGTGGTTTGCGGCGCTGCCGTGGCGACTGGTTGGCGACTGTGGTGTGGCTGTGTGTAGCCCCATCCTCGGTGGTTTGAAAGGCGCGGGCGGTTGTGGCGCAGGTTTGGGGCTGCTCCGCACAGGCTGTCGGACGTTGGGCGGTAGCAAGCGCGGGAGGCGCGGCGCGGCGGCGCGCAGAGTGGCGGCCGCTCTCTCGGCCGTCCGCGCCCGCCCGCGACACTGGCTGGGCCTTGTGATTCTCTGCTCTGCTGCTGTGCTGTGCTTGCGTGCCTGCCGTCCCGCTCGCTCTCGCTGTGTGTTACGCGCGTCGTCGAAATGGCAGATCAGGCGGCTACGAACGAGACTGCTGCGGCACCCGCCGCCACCGGCACTACGAAGAAGGCCAAGTCTGCGTCGTCTGCGAAGAAGCCGCGCGCCAAGCCTGCGCACCCGCGCACCTCTGAGATGGTGACGGCCGCCATCAAGAGTCTGAAGGAGCGCGGCGGGTCGTCGCTGCAGGCGATCAAGAAGTACATAGCCGCGCACTACAAGCTGGACGCGGAGAAGCTGGCGCCGTTTATCAAGAAGTACCTCAAGTCGGCCGTCGTGGCGGGCGAGCTGGTGCAGACGAAGGGGAAGGGCGCGTCCGGCTCGTTCAAGCTTGCCGGCGCCGGCGGCGGGGGGGCGGCCGAGGGCGGCAAGGCTCGTGCTGGCGGTGCCAAGAAGAAGCGCGCCGCTCCGGCCAGCAAGGAGAAGAAGGGCGCCCGTGCGGCCGGCGCAAAGAAGGCTGGTGGCGTGAAGGCGGCGACCGGTCGGAAGGCGGGCGCCGCCAAGAAGGCGTCTGCGGCGTCGGCCGCTCCCGCGGGTGCGAAGAAGGCGGCTGCGGCCAAGCCGGCCAAGGCCAAGTCGCCGTCGAAGGCGAAGAAGGCCGCCAAGGTTCCGACGAAGAAGCCGAAGGCGCCGCGCCCGAAGAAGGCGACGACGCCGTCTAAGGCGAAGGCTTCGCCCAAGAAGAAGAAGTAGAGTAGAGTAGAGGAGAAAGAGATGGGAAAGGAAGGGTTTGGCGCTTGACTCCGTCGTCCCCACCCCCCGTCGTCGTCTAGTGGCGCGCAAGAGACGCGCGGCCCAAAACGGCCCTTCTCAGGGCCATCAAAGCACGTCGGGGAAGGTTTTGATTGTCGTGTTGCGTTTGGTGTGGGTGTCTGTCTGGCGTTTCTGTATGCCCGTGGGGATGCTGTTTGCGTGCCGTGGTGGTTGGATTGCGGGGGTCGGTGGCGGGTGTGGGCGGCGGTAGCGGTAAGCGGTGTTGTTGTTGTTGTTGTTGTTGTCGTGGTTGATTGTCGCCGTGTTTGTGGCGGCGGCCGACGGTTGGTTTTCTGTCACGTTGTTTTGTTTGAATACGTTGGTTGGCTTGCCTGCGTTCGTTCTTCTCGGATGTCTGTCTTGTCTAGTCGTGTCTGGTCTTTGTTTTGTTTTGTTCCTTTGTGTGTGTGTGTGTTATGTTTTGCAACGGGGGGCACGTTGAGATGTGGAAGGAGTCGGCGGGGATTTCGGTGGCGTGTAGAGCGAGCGAGCGCGCCTGCCTGGCCGTTGGCCGTCGGAGTGGAGTGCGGGTTTTTTTTTTTTTTGTTTTCGAAACGAAAGCGGCGGCCGGCCAGCCAGCCACCCGTGCGGTGTGACGTCGGCCGTTGGGTATTGTGCGCTTTGAGCGCCGGGGAGGGATGATGTGTGATTGTTGCGCGCTGGTAGCAGGCAGGCAGAGTGAGCGGGTGTGGCGGACGGACGGACGGGAAGTGGTGGTTTTTGTTTTTGGGTTGCGGGGCGAGAGGCAGGCGACCGACAAAGTTTGCTCGCGACGGAGAGATGTTAGTGGCCCTGAAAAGGGCCGTTTTTGTTTGTGCGGTGCGGTGCCGCGGCGCGGTTTAGGCGCGCTCGCCGCGGATGCGGCGCGCGAGCTGGATGTCCTTGGGCATGATGGTGACGCGCTTGGCGTGGATTGCGCACAGGTTGGTGTCTTCGAAGAGGCCGACGAGGTAGGCCTCGCTGGCCTCCTGCAGGGCCATGACTGCGGAGCTCTGGAAGCGCAGGTCGGTCTTGAAGTCCTGGGCGATCTCGCGCACTAGGCGCTGGAATGGCAGCTTGCGGATGAGCAGCTCTGTGCTCTTCTGGTAGCGCCTGATTTCTCGCAGGGCGACGGTGCCCGGCCTGTAGCGGTGGGGCTTCTTGACGCCTCCGGTGGCGGGCGCGCTCTTCCTCGCCGCCTTGGTGGCGAGCTGTTTGCGCGGCGCCTTTCCGCCGGTGGACTTGCGGGCCGTTTGCTTTGTGCGGGCCATGGCGGTAGCGGTAGCGGTAGCGGAGCGGCGTGCGTGGAGGTTAGGTGCGGCGCGGCGTCCGGTGCTGCCTTGACAACGGGCCCGCGCGCCTCCGTGCTGCGCTTATATGCCCTCGGTTGCGCGTGGTGGGGGGAGGGCGGGCCAGAGTCTATATAGGGGGGCGGCGGGCGCGCTGGGCGCAGACCGTAGCCGACTCGCCAGCCGCTGCAGCTGCTGTTTGTGCACGTTTTGCTTTGCCCGAGGAAGGAAGGATGACAGGCCGCGGCAAGGGAGGAAAGGGGCTCGGCAAGGGTGGCGCCAAGCGGCACCGCAAGGTGTTGCGCGACAACATCCAGGGCATCACGAAGCCCGCCATCCGCCGCCTGGCTCGCAGGGGCGGCGTGAAGCGCATCTCTGGTCTGATCTACGAGGAGACCCGCGGGGTGCTGAAGGTGTTCCTGGAGAACGTGATCCGCGACGCGGTGACGTACACTGAGCACGCCAAGCGCAAGACTGTGACGGCCATGGACGTGGTGTACGCCCTGAAGAGGCAGGGGCGCACCCTGTACGGTTTCGGCGGTTAGGCTGCGTCGCAGCGGGCGCTGGCCTTCCCGCGGCCGTGCTTGTGGGTGGGAGAGACTAGAAAACGGCCCTTTTCAGGGCCACCACACTGTTCGGAAGTTGAAAAGTGCGAAAGAGTCTGTGTTGTTGCTGCGTGTGTTTGTTTGTTTGTTTCTTTCTTTCTTTCTTTCCGTTTGAGCGACGTGATGTGACTGGGAGGGGAGAAGGAAAGGAAACGTGTCATGTGGCTGGCTGTGTGTGGAGCTGCTTCGTTTGTGTGTTTGTTATTGTGTGTCTTTGTATCGATCGCGACGGAGATGGCGGGCTGTGTGTTGTTGTGCGAGAGGCGGTGATTATTTGCTTGCGTGGTTTGGCTCTGTGTGTTTGTTTGCGGCGGCGTTGGGGTTTCCGAGGCAAGGCGTGTGGGCATAGGCGGCCGGATCAGCTGTTTCGTTCGTGTCGACGGCCGTTGCGCGCGGGAGTGGAGGGCGGTGTGTCGACACGCCTCCCTTTAACAATGGTCATTATTGCTGCCGTTGTCGGTTTGGAAGGCGACTGCGACCGTGCAAAATGTGTGTGTGTTGGGCCACACGGGCTGTGTGGACGACAAGATGGCGGACGTGCGCCGGCGGCGGCTGTGCTGTGACAGTGCAAAGTTAAAAAACAAAACAAGGTGCGGCGAGGACGACTGAAATTTTGCTTTGGACGTAGGTTTGTGTGGTGGCCCTGAAAAGGGCCGATTGTTGTGGGCCGAGCCGGCAAAGCGCGTTGCGTGCAGGGGAGCACGCGGCGCTGCGATTGCCTGGCCTCCTTTAGGCCTTCTTCTCGGTCTTCTTTGGCAGCAGGACGGCCTGGATGTTGGGCAGGACACCACCCTGTGCGATGGTGACGCCCGACAGGAGCTTGTTGAGCTCCTCGTCGTTGCGGATGGCAAGCTGCAGGTGGCGCGGGATGATGCGCGTCTTCTTGTTGTCGCGGGCCGCGTTTCCGGCCAGCTCGAGCACCTCAGCCGCGAGGTACTCCATGACGGCGGCGAGGTAGACGGGCGCCCCGGCGCCGACGCGCTCTGCGTAGTTTCCCTTGCGCAGGAGGCGGTGGATTCTGCCGACCGGGAACTGGAGCCCAGCCCTGCTTGAGCGGGACTTTGACTTGCCCTTGACTTTGCCTCCCTTTCCGCGTCCGGACATGGCGATGGGCTAGCGACGGTGCACACGAAACGGAAACGAAAACGACCGGTGCGAGCGGCAGCGAGTCGAGCAGCGGAGTGCGTGCCGGCGCAGCTCTCTGCTTCTCTCTTTTATTCCTCTACCTTTAGAGGGTGTGCTGGTGGAGGTTGTTGTCACATTAGGACATTTCCTCCTCTTTTCTTTTGTGTTGTTTTTGTTTCTTTGCTTTTGTTGGTTGCTGTTCGTTGAGAGTTTTCTTTAGTTGTTCTTTTTCTGCTACTGCAGGAGTAGCGACTTGGGTCTGTTATATCTCTGCCTATGGGGTTCGTATTGCCCAAGGGTGTTGATTAATTCGTTTTCTGACTTCCGCGCCGTGGCGTAGAACACTTCTGCCAGGGCGCGGAATCTTGTGGTGATTGGCTCTATGTCTGCGGCTTCGTGCAAATCTGCCGTGGGGAAGCGCGTGGGGACGTGTAGGGCTCGTCTTAACGCTCTGTTTTGAGTCTTTTGTAAGCGATCTATCGTCGATCTGGCTGCGTAGCCCCATACAGGGCACGCATATTCCAGTATCGGTCGAATTAGACTTCGATAGATCGCTACTCCTGTTGCGGGGTCGAGGGAACTGGTGCTGTTCAAGACAGGGTACAGAATCTGCATCCTGGCGTGAGCCTTTCTGCGAAGCTCCTCTATGTGGCACTTCCATGTCAGGCGTCTGTCAAGTGTGACACCGAGGTACTTCGCAGAATTTCTCCATGGCAAATTCTGCCCCTGCAATCTCAGCAGTTGGTATGGTCTTCTTGGGGGTCGGCGTTTCCCATAGCGTCTGGTGAGCAGCATGGCTTGTGTTTTCTCAGAGTTAATTGAGATGCGCCACTGCTTTGCCCAGTTTTCCGTCCTGTTTAGGGCGGTTTGCAGACGCCTTGTAACCAGGTTCCTGTTTGTCGAGCAGGAGAAGAATGCAGTGTCGTCTGCGTACTGTGCAGTGTTTACATGCTGAGTCGTAGGGATGTCAGCAGTGTAGACACTGTAGAGGACGGGTCCCAGGACTGAGCCCTGGGGCACGCCTGCACTGATTCTTCTCCTGGTCGACAGGGATCCATCGATCTTGACTGAGAAAGTCCTACCGGAGAGATAGTTTTTAACGATTTTGACTATCTTTCCGGGGAAGCCTAGGGTGTACATCTTGTGTAATATCCCGGTGTGCCAGACTGAGTCGAAGGCTTTTGCTACGTCTAACAAGACAAGCCCGCAGTAGCCCTTTCGGTTGAAGCTGTCTGTGGCTGCTTCAACCACCCTCATGATTTGCTGGGGGGCGGAGTGTCTTTGCCTAAATCCGAATTGGAATTTCGGCAGAATCTGCTCTCTTGTGATATAGTCCTGTATGGGGGTTAGTAGGAGGCGCTCGTAAAGTTTACTGAGGGTAGGCAGTAGACTAATTGGTCTATAGTGTTGCGGGAACACCGGGTCTTTTCCTGGTTTCGCGATCGCAATAACTTCTGCGTGCTTCCACTGCGCCGGGAATTTTTGTGATCGCGTCAGTTCATTAACTATATCGGTCAGGTGGGTGATTGCCAGAGGCGGGAGGAGTTTCAGCAATTCATTTGTGACCTGGTCGTGACCCGGGGTTTTCCTGGTGGGCAGGGACTTGATGCAGCGCGCCACATCTTCAGTATTGAAGAGTGGCGTGTAGTCATCTTCGTCGTCTGCTTCCAGGAACACGGCCAGTTCTCTGCGGACTGTTGCGACGTGTTCTCTGTCCTGTACTTCTGCTGGTCTGAACTGTTTTTCGAACACGTCGGCTAGTGCGTTAGCTTTGTCGATGGGGCTGAACTGCAGTCCGCGTTCGCCATGGAGTGGTGGCATTTTTTGCGCGTCTTTTTGTGTACTGTTTGGTGGCTTGCCATAAACTATTGTCGTCTAGTTTGAGAGCTGAGAGCCTTGCCGACCATTGTTGGTTGCGGTACTCATTGAGATCGGCTTTCAGCTCTCTCTGTAGCCTATTGAGTAGCCTCCGTGTATCCCTATTTCTGGTGAGCTTCCACTCTTTGGCGATCCTGTTTTTGTGCCGTATTTGCGCAAGCAAGTGCGGGGGGAGTTGCCTGGAGCGGGGGGGGCCCCGCAGGAGGCGGTGTGGCTCCCTCAGCAGCTTGTAGGATCGCTCTTGTGAGGTCGTCTAGTGCCTGTTCTGCTGTCTCTGCAGTTGGAGGCGGGGTCTGGGCAAGTTCAGCTGCTACTGCATTGCTGAATTGCTCCTTATTGATGCGCTTGTATGTCGCATGCCGTTGTGGGCTAGAGAGCCATTCTCCCATGTCGACCTCGAAAATCACGGGATTGTGGTCCGACGACATTCTGTTTACCGATGTCGCGGATACAAAGCCCACCAGATTCTTTGTGATGGCTATGTCGAGGACGTCCGGTCTTCCTCCGTTCTTTGGGAAGTGTGTCGGTTCCTCTGGGCCCCATATTTGTAACTGGTGTGTGCGCGCGAGTCGTTGCAGTTGTTGACCAGCTTGATTTCGGCGTCTCGAGTTCCAGTCCGCGTGCTTGGCATTTAGGTCCCCTGCTATTAGTAGTTTGCCTCTAATGCGACTTAGTGCAGCTATGTCGTCCTCTTCTAGTCTTTGGGAAGGGGGGGCGATACACTGCAACGACTGTTAGGGGGCCAGTTACTGTAGCCACTTCGATTGCCGCTGTTTCTATTTCTGCTGTATTGGGGGGGTATATTTGATGGTGTCTGATACCTTTTTTGACATATACCGCTACCCCCCCGCCTCCGTGAGTGGGTCGGTCGTTTCTGTAACAAATGTAGTTTGGTACAGAAACTCTTAGTCCTGGTTTGAGGAATGTTTCTCCCACTAGGCATATGTCAACTTTTTCTTCCTGTATGAATTCTCTAAACTCCGTGGGTTGGCGAGTAAGGTTGTCTGCGTTAAACGCGCATATTTTGAGACCTTGTATATTAGGTCTCCTATCCATGGTGGGGGACAATTTTTCCTGTGGCTGTCGCTGCTACAGGCGACTGCTGTGCTGCCGATCTGAGGTCGGCGGGGAGCTGCGTCAATGTTGCTAGAATGCCCACTAGCTGGGTCATCTGTGCCTGTAGCAGTCGGATGGACGACGCGAGTTGCTGGATTGCAGCAGACTCGACTGCTTCTCGCGGACTGGTTTGTGGATGGCGTGGTGGACTGACTTCCCTAGGGCTTCCATCAGCTTGAGGAACCTGTTTACTGGTGTGTGGTGGTGGTGGTAGGTGGTTCGGCGGGTCGGGTGGGTCACCGGTAAGTGCACGGGAATATTTGGTAGATGCGAAGACCTGTGTTCTTACTGTGTCCTGGT